>NC_045431.1:142473532-142776274 GCF_902635505.1 Sarcophilus harrisii
TTCTATTTATCTCATACATATTTATCACATACATATCTGTGGTGTGAGATCAACTCCTCATTAATGAATTCAGAATATTTACTGATTTCCCCCCAAATAGGAACACCAGAATTATATTCTTGTTTCCAAGTAATTGTAGTTTCTTTTTGGTTTGGCTCAATGTGACCTAGATTTTATCATCCAGGCCCCATTCACCTCTTCATTTGTGCTGGATCTGAAACCCTATAGCATTGTCTATCCCTGTAAATTCCCACACAGCAATGTGACAGTCATAAATATAATGTCTCTGAATCATCAAGGAGAACAAAAAAGCATGAAGGCTTGTCTAGGGCAAGTCTCCATTGGATAAGCAAGGAACAGATAAGCTTCTACCTAATTAGGAAAAATCTCAAGAGAAATTATGTTCACTCTAAGAGAATTTTTTTTTTGTCTTTGATAATGTCATAGGCTCTAACTGAGGACAGAACCAGAGCTCATACCCAAGACCCAAGTTCTTTGCTCTTTTCTTTGTCTGAATTAAAAATACTAATAGCAAAAAGAGAAACAAATATCACTTTTCAAAATAAATTGCTAAAAATTTTCAATAATTGTCTTAATACATAAGAAATAGCTATGTGGCTTCAGTTCATTATAAGTTTGGCAGTAGTTTTATTTTTTTTATTTAATAGCCTTTTATTTACAGATTATATCAAACTGTGCATACCCTTTGATCCAGCAGTGTTACTACTGGGATTATATCCCAAAGAGATTATAAAGAAGGGAAAGGGACCTGTATGTGCATGAATGTTTGTGGCAGCCCTTTTTGTAGTGGCTAAAAACTGGAAACTGAATGGATGTCCATCAGTTGGAGAATGGCTGAATAAATTGTGGTATATGAATATTATGGAATATTACTGTTCTGTAAGAAATGACCAACAGGATGATTTCAGAAAGGCCTGGAGAGACTTACACGAACTGATGCTGAGTGAAATGAGCAGGACCAGGAGATCATTATATACTTCAACAACAATACTATATGATGACCAGTTCTGATGGACCCGGCCATCCTCAGCAACGAGATCAACCAAATCATTTCCAATGGAGCAGTAATGAATTGGCAGTAGTTTTAAACTAACTTTTTTAATCTTTATAGAATATGATACATTATTTCCCCATTTAAAACCTCTAATTACTTAGGAGAGTTATCCTTCAGACAGGGAAGAATTTATAATCTGCAAAAGAAAAGCTTTATGTAATAAGTGTCCTGCAATATGTATAGCCCATAAATTCCTAAGTGTAGAACACTTTTCCCAGGTGTTTTTTCCTTTAAAAAAATCAAATTTGAGTGACTAATAATAAAGAAATCACCTATATACAAATATGAAAAGTCAATCATCCAAAGATCATGGCAGTTTCAGGGAGTATAAGTCTTGAGAACTGTTGAAGATCTTAAAAAGACCAAGGTCTCCCATTTCATCCAGGGCCATCCTAGTCATCCTGATTTATATCTGGCCACTGGACTGAGATGGCTCTAGAGGAGAAAGTGAGGCAGATGACCTTGCACAGGCTTTTCTCATTTAAATCTAATTCACTTTCATGTCATGGCATCAACTCCCTGATATCATGGTTCTCTTTGAAAATGAAGGACAAATAAAAATAGAATAAAGTTTTACTTAAAGGGAACTTTAGTTACAAAAGACACCATCTTCATACATGCTCTCACTAATACTTTAAAAGTGAGATTAATGTGTGTTTGGGAAGGGGGGTAGAAGTAAACAATGAGCTCTCAGTTACTCAAGAATATTTCTATGGCTAGTGTTATTTTATTATTTTTATTGCTGTTGTTTTATCCCTTTCATTGTTGTTGTTGTTATATCCCTTATATTTTAAAAAAGCAAATGGAGGCCAGTCAATTCTGTTTGATAATGGGTAGCATACCAGGGAGGGGTAAGGAACAATAGTACTAGAAATCCCAAGAACCCTGAGAGGAAATTAGTCAGTCATTTTAGGAGACCCAGATTGTAATTATGAATGCAAACTGGAAAAGTGAGCCCAGAAGGAAAGTTATACATCTGCAAATTTGGAAAATATTTCACATAGATCTTTATATATATCATTCATACAAGAGTTTTACATTGCAGAGTCTAGTACAGAAACTATTCAGTACTTGGATAGAAACCTCCCTTTAGGCTGATGTCATTCTACTAACCAAAACTCTGTGAGATCATTTCATTCCACTAAATTATTCCTAATTATATTATGTTCTCGTCTATTTTTCTGTCTTGTCTACCAGCAAATCATGAGAACTTGACCAAAATTCAAGGTTACTGTATATATGATATAATTCTGATTTGACAGTATAGAACAACTTTTACATTTTTAATAACAGTATCTAGCACATAGGTTCTCAGAAATATTTGCTGAATGAATGAAATGTAATTATAATCTCCCATAATACATAGTTGGTTCACATTTTAAAAGTCCACTCCACTAGAATGAAAATGCGATATCTAATTAATATAATGTAATCTTGGCATTCTACTTGTTCTTTTCCTCCTCCCCCTCCCTCCCCTACTCCTCCTGCTCCTCCTCTTTTTCCTCCTCCACAATCATTTATCTTCCTGTGCCTTCAACTCAAGACTTTCCCAGGAGAAAAATATTGTTCACTCCGAGAAACAACATTATTTTAGAAGTTCATTAAGTGCCTTAGTAGAAGTAATTTAGAAAATATTATTAACAACCTGAAAGGGACAAGGGATTTCCCCAAAGTAAAATGTTTATTCAACTCTCAAGGATATAGTAGGCCTTAACTTCTATCTAGTTCTCACATTTCTCTAATTTTTCGTTTGCTAATTTAAGCAACTCATTTTGAATAATATGTATAATAAACAAATCATATTTAAGGTACTCTAGAGTTAATAAAGTATTTTTAAAGTAACTTGTCCAAAGACTCTAGATTCTGGGATAAAAATTCACTATTTAACAAAAATTGTTGTGAACTTTGGTAAATACTATGTCAGATTTAACACAGACCAACCTCTCATTCTCCATACCAAAGTAAGGTCAAAATAGACATACAAGTAAGACATAAATAAGTGATACTATAAGCAAACTAGGAGAGATAGGAATAGTTTACCTATTAGAATTTTGGAGAAGGGAGGAGTTTGAGACCAAACAAGAACTAGAGAACATTATGGAATGCAAAATGGATAATTTTAATTATATTACATACATTATAATACATAATATTATATAATGTATAATATATAATAAATGACATTAAATTTGTACAAACAAAATTAATCCAGCCAAGATTAAAAGAGAAGTAGAAAGCTAGGAAATAATTTTTACAGGTAGTGTTTCTGGTAAAGTCCTCATTTCTAAAATATATTGGGAACTGAATCAAATTTACAAAAATACAAGTCATTCCCCAGTTGATAAATGATAGAAGCATATGAAAAGACAATTTTCAGATGAAGAAATTAAAGCCATCTATAGTCATACCAAAAAATTCTCTAAATCATTCTTGATTAGAGAAATACAAATTCAAATAACTCTAAGGTACTACCTTATATTTATCAGATTGGCTAAGATGACAAGAAAAGAAAATGATAAATGTCAGGAAAAAATATGGGAAAATTGGGACACTAATTCATTTTTGGTGGAATTGTGAACTGATTTCACCCATTCTATAGAATAATTTGGAACTATGCCCAAAGATTTATAAAACTGTTCATTCCCTTGAATTCAACAATGTCACTACCAGGACTGTATCCCAATGAAATCATAAAAGAGGGAAAAGTTCCCACATGTGCAAAAATGTTTGTAGCAGCTCTTTTTGTGATAACAAAGAACTGTAAATAGAATATATACTCATCAATTAGGGAATGGCTGAATAAATCATGGTACATAAAAGTAAGGGAATATTATTGTTCTACAAAAAATGATGAATGGATTGATATTGGAAAGGTTGAAAAGATTTATATGAATTGATGCTGATTGAAGCAAGCAGAACCAGAAAAGTATTAAACACAGCAACAACAAGATTATTCGATGATCAACTATGACAGATTGGTTCTTCTCAGCAGTTCATTGATAGAAGGAAATCCCTATACTTTGGATAAAAAATGTCATTCACATAGAAAGATGGAGAATGAATATGGATCAACATATATTAACTTGATTTTCTTCTTTTTTTGGTAATTTATTCTCTTTTGTTCTGCATTTAATCTCACCACATGACTCATATGGAAATATGTAAAATGAATATACATGTATAACCTCTAAAAAAAGAAAAATAAATAATTTGTAAAAATTATCTATTGATAAGGAACAGTATCATCTAAATTTTGGAGTAAGAAAGACTATCTTTCTCCTAGCTAAGTGACTTTGGAAAATCACTTAACCCTCTTTGCCCCAGTTTCCTTATCTATAAAATGAGCTGGCAAAGCAAATGGCAAACCAAGATGCTATCTTTGTCAAGAAAATCCCAAGAGAGGTCATGAAGAGTCAAAAGTAACTGAAAAACTACTCAACAACAGCAACAAAATCATCATCTAGAGAAAAAAAAAGAGTATTGGACTTGCATTTGAAAGAGACCTGGTCTTAAAACTGAATGAGTGGCAGTTTATGCCAAATCATGAATTTTATGCCAGGATATTTGAACTTTTAGAAATAGTCAGAAATCGCTCTGTCAGAACTAGATAAATTGAATTAAAATAAATAAGAAAGAATTTAGGGAGATGAATAGAATTTTAGAAAAGTTAGGTATGATAGATCTTTGGAAAAAATTGAATGGGGGCAGAAAGGATTATGCTTTTTTTCTCGGCAGTACGTGGAACCCACAAAAAATTGACCATGTATCAGGGCATAAAAACCTCAAAATTAAATGCAGAAAGGCCGAAATACTAAATGTATGTTTTTCACATCATGATGCAATAAAAATTACATGGAATAAAGAGTCGAGGGGGGAGGGGAGTGAGAATAGACCAAATAACAATTGAAAATTAAATAATCTAATCCTAAGGAATGAGTGGGTGAAACAACAAATTGTAAAAAAAATCTTCCAGGCCAGATGGATTTACAAGTGAATTCTACCAAACATTTAAAGAATGATTAATTCCAATACTATGCAAACTATTTGGAAAATGGCCAGGGTGGCAGGGGTGGGGAGAGGAAGGGGGAAGGAGTCCCACCAAATTCCTTTTATGATACAGATATGATACTGATACCTAAATCAAGTAAGGTCAAAATAGAGAAAGAAAATTATAGATCAATTTCCCTGATGAATATTGATGCAAAAATCTTAAATAAAATATTAGCAAAGAGATTACAGCAAGCTATCACCAGGATAATACACCATGATCAAGTAGAACTTATATTAGGAATGCAGGGATAGTGCAATATTAGGAAAACTACTATCATAATCCTATGATTACCCCAATAGATGCAGAAAAAGTCTTTGACAAAATCCAACACCCTTTCCTATTCAAAACACTAGAGATCATAGGAATAAATGTAGTTTTCCTTAAACTGATCAGTAGCATCTATCTAAAATCATCAGCAAGCATCATATATGATGAGGATAATAACTAGACCGATTCCCAGTAAGATCAGGAATGAAAAAAGGTTGTACACTGTCTCCATTACTATTCAATATTGTATTAGAAATGTTAGCTATAGCAATGAGAAGAAAAAAGAAATTAAAGGAATTAAAACAGGTAATAAGGAAATCAAATTATCACTCTTTATAGACTACATGATGGTATACTTAGAGAATCCTAGAAAATCAACTAAAATCTTCTAGAAACAATTCACAATTTTGGCAAAATTGCAGGATACAAAACAAATTCACACAAAACATCAGCATTTCTGTATGCTATCAACAAAGTCCAATTGCAAGAGATACAAAGGAAAACTCCATTTAAAATTAACTCTAGATTATATATTTGGGCATCTACCTGGCAAGACAAAGTCAAGAACTATATAACACAAAATATTGTCCACATAAATAAAGTAAGATCAATCAATTGGAAGGATATCAAGTGGTCCTGGGTAGAATGAGGTGACATAATAAATATAACAAATCTACCAAAATTAATCTTCTTATTCAGTGCCACATTATCAAATTCCCAAGAAATTATTACACAGAGTGAGAAAAAATTATAACAAAGTTCATCTGGAAAAACAAAAGGTCAAGAATTTCAAGGGAATTTATGAAAAATGAAAGTGAAGGTGGCTTAACTGTACCAAAACTATATTATAAAATAGTGGATATCAGAATAACTTCATACTGGTTAAGAAACAGAGAAATTAATCAGTGGAACAAGTTAGGTTCACAAGATACAATATTCAATGCCTATGATAATCTAATGTTTGATAAACCCAAAGACCCCAGTTTCTGCAAGAAGAATTCATTATTTGACAAAAATTGCTGGGAAAATTGGAAAACTGGCAGAAATTAGGTATTGATCACACCAATACCTTATACCAAGCATATGATCAAAATGGTTTTCTTGATTTAGACATAAAGAGTGATATTATCACCAAATTTAAAAAAAAACTAACAAAGATTAGTCTTCCTCTCAGTTCTATGGAGAAGGAAGGAATTTGTGGCCAAAGAAGAACTTGAGTACATTATTGAATACAAATTTGATAATTTTGATTATATTATGTTAAAAAGTTTTTGTACAACAAAACCAATGCAAACAAGATTAGAAGGGAAACTGTAAACTGGGGGGGAGGGGGGGAGAGATTACATCCAAGGGTTCTGATAAAGGCATCACTTCTAAAACATAGAGAGAATTGACTCTATAAGAATTCAAGCCATTCTCTAATCAATAAATGGTCAAGGGATATGAAGTGACAATTTACAGTTGAAGAAATTAAAACCATTTCTAGTAATACAAAAAAAGTTCTAAAACACTGTTGATTAAAGAAATTCAAATTAAGACAACTCTGAGGCACCACTATATTCTTCTCAGATTGCCTAAGATGACAAGAAAAGATAATTATGAATGTTGGAGGAGAAATGAGAAAACTGGGACACTAATACATTGTTGGTGGAGCTGTGAACTGATCCAACCATTCTGGAGAACAATATGGAACTTTGCCTAAAGGGCTATAAAGCTGTGCATATCCTTTGATCCAAGAGTGTCTTCACTAGGTCTATATCCCAAAGAGATCATAAAAAAGAGAAAAAGACTCACACATGCAAAAATGTTTGCAGTAGCCCTTTTTGTAGTGACAAGGAACAGGAAACTGAAAATACTCATTAGTTGAGGAATGGTGAATAACTTGTGGTAAATGAATGGTATGGAATATTACTGTCCTATAAAAAATGATCAACAGAAAGATTTTAACAAGTCCTGGAGAGATTTACATGAACTGATGCTGAGTGAAGTGAGTAGAACCAAGAGAACATTGTACACGGCAACAACAAGATTATATAATGATCAATTCTGATGGACATGGCTCTTTTCAATAGCAAGGTGATTCTGGCCAATTCCAATTGTCTTGTGGTGGATAGAACCATCTGCACCCAGAGAGAAGACTGTGGGGACTGATTGTGGATCACAACAGAATATTTTCATCTTTTTTTTGTTGTTGTTTGTTGTTTTTTTGTTTTTTTCTCATTTTCCTCCTTCTTGATCTGATTTTTCTTATGCAGCATGGTAATTGTAGAAATATGTATAGAAGGATCACACATGTTTAACACATAATGCAATACTTGCCATCTAAGGGAAGAGATGGAGGAAAGGGAGGGAGAAAAAAATTGGAACACAAGCTTTTACAAGAGTAAATGTTGAAAATTGCATATATTTCAATAATAAAAAGACTTTAAAATAGAAATCACAAAATATTCTTGAACATTCATTTTATAAGATACAATTGTATAGTAGTTACCTAATATTAATAACATTAATCTGATTTCATAAAATATATTAAAGGGAGTCTGGGGGCAAGGAGAACATTAGTGGAGACTTATAGAAGAATCTAGGTGTTAGTTGTTAAAAATTAAGCTAAAAGTCTTTAATCTGGAATTTTGAAGTGTGTTATTTAATATTTTGATTACTGTATTTACTTTTAATTGGTTTCCTAGTCTAGTGAATGCATCAAAAAATTACACTGATGCATCTACAGGGCTTTTCAGATTGGTAAAAGAGTCTATGTAATGTTCTTGGTTTGGTTTTCTGGAGGTCTTTGAGCAGTCTTCCTTTCTGTTGAGTAATCACCACAAGAATAGCCAGATGTTAAAGTCCAAAGTCCAAATCCTTTATTATCTCCTTCCTGGGGTTGGGCAACTTTCTGGAGAGCTTTTCAGACCGGCCTTGGTCTCAGTGGAGAAGCAAAGGAGGAGAGCCTGCCACCAGGGTGGTATGAGATGGAGTGAATAAATCTGACTCTCAGTTCCCCAGGAGAGCCACCGGGACTGAAGGTGGAATGAATCTTGTCCAGTCCTTGCTGGCTGTTATATACTCCATTATCATAGGGGTCAATCTTGTGGAACTATATAAAGTACTAAGTACATGTACTGAACTAGAGAACTATTAAGCAACATGCTAAACTAGATAACCATTGTCTTTGTCAGTTTCACTGACTTAACACTTTGTAAGAATCCTTTTTTCAGAGTTCTCTCCCATAATAAATCTAGGACAGAAAAAGTTAGGAAACTCTATGTAAATTAAAAAAGCAAAAAAAAAAAAAAAAGAGTGGGGGGAGGATAAATAAAAGAAACATTGCAAAGAAATCTTCATGCTAGAAATTTTTCTTATTTGTGTAATTCCTATTAGTAATTCTAATTCTAATCATAGAATTATAAAACTGAAGGTAACCTCAAAAAATTCAAACACTTCATTACAAACAATAAAGCAAAGGACTAATACTCACCTTTCCACATAGAACAGTGTTGTATATCAGTACCATATGTGTTTAATAAATGTTTATTGAATTAAATTAAACATATTCCAACCCACTCATTTTTCAAGTGAGAAGGGCAAGAGATGATTAATTTTATCTTTCTATCCCCAACACCTAGCATAATGCTTTGCACATAGCAAGAATTTAATAAATATTTGTCAAATTGAATAAAGTAGCTCACCCAAGGTCATAAAACTAATTAGTGATAGAGCTAGGATGAGGCCTCAGCTTTTCTAATTCCCACTCTAGTAGTCTTTAAATAGCATTGGGAGGAGGGGAAGGAATGTTGAGACTTGAATTACATTCATATATTATTATATTACTGTTCAGAAGAGTTCAAAGAATATAAACCTTTTTTTGATCGGAAAATATAATTTATAATATGACTCAAATGAGTGGAAAATTTTCTAAACTTAGAGAATCAATGAATTGTAATTTTCTTGTTTCCCAAGGACTTTTCTATCCTTTTAAAGGCAGGATTTCTGGGTTTAAAATGTGAATTTTAAAAATAGAATCACAATGGGACCATAAGGTGTATTTCTTTCCCTTAAAGTCAGGATCAAACCCTAAATAACAAAACAAAATCAACAGCTTTTTTTCTCCTATTCCAGGAAAGGAAAAAAAATAAAAAAATAAAACAGGTTTTAGTCTTTTTCTGGTCTAAAGAAAGAAACTACTACATCAATGTGCAATGGATACTGATTTTTAAGATGTATTATTTGTATAATATAAATATTTGATTCATGATTTAAATGAAATTAGAATATCATCCTTTTCCAAGCAAAATTAGTCCTATAATACTCTAAATTGCCTTTGGGAATTCATAGAGTTCTTTTAATATCCTCAACTTCTTCCTAAAACAAAAGCCAATATCTTAAACACCAATATTCTTTAAGTGATTTTGTAAGGTTATGACTTATGGAATACTTTATTCTCCAAAGAATTAAAGTTGAGTTTGTCTGCCCACTTCCTTCTTTCTCCCAAGAGTCACTTCTGTTTTGTCATATTCATGCTGAGGCCCGGACTTTGTAGCCCTAGAGCAGCTAAAGTCTGTCTCCTTCTGCTGCCATGATCATCTATTTGGACCTCATCAATAATGATGAGTTGTTTTCTGGCATTTACAAGATCCAGAATATCATGAAGTGACTGTGCCTGCAGTGAAGGAGAAGATGGTCAGTAGGACATAGGGTACCATTTATGATTCACTCACTGGTGGAAATGTCTCTGCTGAAGGGTGAAAGAACAGGTGCTATTTAATCATTGAAGTTAGCATAGTAATAAACCATCATCTGCAAGAAATTAATTTCATAAAAGAATCCTACAAAAAGCACATCAAAGACAACATAAATTCAATCAAAGGCAGATTTGAAGGAAACAAGCCATATAGAATAAAACCCTTTCTGACAGGAGCTGCTGAACAAATCACACACATCCATGCTTATTTAAAAATTATCGTTTGTCATAGGCAAAACCATGACTCTAAGACTTCTATGAGGATGCCCTTATCCTATAATTGTTTTTAAGCATAGTTTAGATGGTGTGGAAATGGAAAAATGTTTATAAATTCAGCTGATTGCTTTAAATCACTTGTAATCATAACTGGCTCCTACTTTTTCTTATCTACACAACACTGAAGTTTGTATAAACTTAGACTGATGTCATCTTGAGCTTTATTTATTTATTTTTGACTTTGATTTATTTAGAAGAGAAACATTATTTTTAAATAGTATCTTATTTTTCCAATTACATCTAAGGATAGATTTCAACATTCATTTTTGTAAGATTCTGAGTTCCAAATTTTTTCTCTACCTTCCTTACCTTCCCTCTCCAAGACAGTAAGCAAGCTGATATAAGTTATACATATGCAATTGTTTTAAAACCTATTTCCATATTAGTCATGTTGTAAAAAGAAAATCAAAACACAAAAGAAAAAACACAAGAAAGAAAAAAGCAAAAAAATAAGTGTTCTTCAATTTGCATTCAGTCTCCATAGCTCTCTGGTTATAGACAGGATTTTTCCATTCCAAGTCTATTGGAATTGTCTTGAGTCATTGTATTGCTGAGAAGAATCTGTCATAATTGATCAACACATAACCTTTCTGTTACTGTGTACAATGTTATTCTGATTCTCCTAATTATACTCAGCATTAGTTCATGTTTTCAGCCATTCCCCAATTGATGGGCATTCACTCAATTTCCAATTCCTTACCAACACGGAAAAAGATGCTACAAATTTCTTTATATAATAGGTCCTTTATTCTCTTTTATGATCTGTTTGAGATACATACTCAACAGGGACACTGTTGGATCAAAGGATATGGAAAGTTTTAGGCCCTTTGGGTATAGTTCTAAATTGCTCTCTAGAATAGCTAGATCAGTTCATAACTCCACCAACAATGCATTTGTGTTCCAATTTTCCCACATTTCTTTTAATATTCATTATCTCTTCCTGTCATCTTAGACAATCAGATGTGAAGTGACTGTTTTGAAAGCATTGTTTTTAAAAATATTCCATGTAGGTTGTCTAAAATAAAATGCACTTAACCCTCCCCCCCCCAGAAAAAAAAAATTGAGAATTTCCTAAAGATAATTATATGGTACAGGGTGGACATGAATAGGCTCCAATAAATCACACTTAATTTAGATGTGGTGTGTATGACCCAGAAGTGTACAAGCCACAAAAATAGTAGATGAAGAGGTCATATAAAGGAAAATAAGAGATAATTCTCAAAAAGCCTCCAGTTCTATTAGTTGCTTCAAGAAATCAAGAGGAATCAAGGATAACCAAGATTTCCAAGTGGAAAAACATTTTTAAGAACAAAAATCAATTTAGAGTGGATTGTCTTGATATAAGATGGAGATCCTGCAATTAATTTTGGGGAGGATAGAAGCAATTAAGATGAGTATACATGGATAGATTACAAACTTGATTGATGGAAGTAATATCCCTATTCATGCAATTGCTAACTCGCTGGAATATTGTAGCTCTCCCACATAAATCTTAGTAAATATCTGAAAAGGAATCCAAAAAGATCAAGATCAAATTAAACCAATAAGAAATAAAAGTGAGCTCCTCCTTTCATTCTAAAATTGAACAAAAAGAGAACAGGTGAGTAGATGAACTTCAATGGGAAAATCATTAGGAGAGCCAGAAAATAGACCCAGAAGTGCTTAGCACTTTTAATGGGGGAATTACAAACTAGCAAGAGCATAAAAGTTAGCATATATAATCAAGGACTTAAAATCAGATTCTAGACCGATCAAAGTAGACTTTGAGTATAGAACCACCCCTTAAGACAATAATCAAGAAAAAAAGGGCCCAATAATGCATTCTACAGAGTTCCAGGAGACCCAGCAGAAGATAAAGACAACCCAGGACATAGGTACAGCACTGAAACTATGCGAGAAACATGACACCATTGGAATTTTTACACTAGTAGAAACTTTCAAGATCATAGCAGAGGACAGTACCAACTCCCTATTAGACATTGTGCAAGAGGGAAAAAAAACACAACTAGCGAAAGCAAGCAGCCCTAGTAGACCATCAGATTTGAGACAGAAGCCAAAGACTGAAGTGGAGGATGGTAACTAACACCAATCTCCCCATTCAGCTCAGAAAGGGCAGTAGCAAAACTACTAAAGAGAATACAGAAACTAAAAATGTCTTAACCAACCCATCCAAAAATGTAGAAAGTTCAGGCCTGAGCACAAAAATATTGAGGCTGAAAATAAGTAAATATGGAAAAAAGCAAACAATAAATAAATAATAATAAAACTCTTACTCACAGATAAATTTTAAGGATATCATTTCTTAGGATAAAATGTAGTACAGTATTTTTATTGATTATCAAGAAAGTGATGGATCTTAGCTCAAATTAACAAATTATCTTTGCACTGGATAGAGGGCTGGTGAATGAAAAAAAAATTCTGCTTAATTTGAAGTTCTCCTAAATATACAAAGTATTACAAAATAATTTGAGAGTAGAGTAAACTACTCTACTACTATGCTAGGAATATAGGGATACTGAAGGATCTTAGAGGTCATTTCATCCAACTACCACATCTTATACGGAAATCCATTATCAGAGAATTTAAATGCCCTGTCCAAGATGACATAGGAAATCTCATTGGGCTCTGCTGTCCTGATTTCCCCTCCACTATTTACTCCCTTCCTACTGTAAGTTACATTCTGCTTATAACACACTGATAGACATATAACTTTTCATTATCAGAGACCATGTTCTTCAAAGATAGATGACATAAACAAGTAGATACTCTCTCTCACCCCTACAGAACATATCATATCTCTTCCACACAATAAATATGGAGGTAACATTTAAGAGTTTAGTTTTTAAAAAGCCAGGCTTTTTTATTGATGGAAGTACTATTGATAGAATATTTTATGCTTGAAGTCTTCTTGACATGATGAGATCTACAGAGTTTGTGTTTGAGAGTCAGCACCACAACATATGGAGTGAAGGAAAAGAAAAGAAACATCATATTTTATCAGGCATCTTTCAAAGCATTTTGACATTCAGGTAAAGCCATTTCATTATAAAATTTTGATTTTTCAATGAGAAAAAATAAAAATGCTAGTTCCTTGGGCTTTCTGGTTGGTAAGGCAATAGCTGACAGAGATATTCCAATAAGTGTATATGAAGTTCATAAATAAACAAACTGACAGTGAATTCCTTAAGAAAAAATCTTCCAGGGCCAAATGGATTTACAAGTAACTTTTACCAAACATTTAAAGAAAAATGAATTTCAATACAATAGAAGTTATTTGGAAAAATAGGCAAAGAAAAAGTCCTGCCAAATTCCTTCTATGACACAAATATGGTGCTGATACCTAAATCAGAAAGCACTAAAACAGAGAAAGAAAATTAGCATAATCTCACTAATGAATATTGATCCAAAAATTTTAAATAAAATATTATCCAAGAAATTGGAGCAATTTATTCACAGGATAATACACCAAGTGTTTTTTTTTTAATATACCACAGATGCATGGCTGCTTTAATATAAGGAAAAGTATTGACATAATTTATCATATCAATAACAAAACTAATATAAATGACTCAGAAAAATCTTTTGAAAAAATACAGCATCATTTCCTACTAAAAACATTAGAGAGCATAAATGGAATTTTCTTTAAAATGATAAGCAATATCTATCTAAAGCCATCAACAAGCATTATTTGACATGGGGAAAAGCTAGAAGTATTCCCAGTAGTATCAGAAGTACAAGAAGGATGGCCGTTATTACCACTACTATTCAATATTATACTAAAAATGTTGGCTCTAGCAATAAGGAAAGCAAAAGAATTAGAAGGACATAGTAGATAATGAGAAAATAAAACTATCCTCTTTACAGATGATATGATGATATACTTAGAGAATACTAGAGAATGAACAAAAAAACTATTTGAAACAATTAACAGCTTTAGGAAAGTTGCAGGATATTAAAAAAAAAAAACAAACCCATCAGATTTCTATGTTGCCCACAAAGCCAGAGATAGAAAGAGAAATCCCATATAACATAATAGCAGACAAAATACAAATATTTGCTTGTCTACCTGCCAAGAAAATCCCAGTCACTATATGAACACAATTATAAAATATTTTCTTTTTTTTTTAAATAATAGCTTTTTATTTTCAAAATATATGTAAAGATAATTTTCGACATTCATCCTTGCAAAACCTTGTGTTCCGAGTTTTTCTCTCTTCCTTCTCCCCCAGATAGCTTAGTAATCATATGCAATTTTTCTATATATTCTATACATATTTCCACATTTATTATGCTACACAAGAAAAATCAGATTAAAAAGGAAAAGAAAGATAAAACAAGAAAAAAAAAGTTTAAAATACTATGTTGTGATCCATGCTCTTCTCCCAAAGTCCTCCTTCTAGATGCAATGGCTCTCTCCATCACAAGTCTATTGGAATTGACCTGAATCACCTCATTATTGAAAAGAGCTATATCCACCAGAATTGATCATTGTATAATCTTGCTGTTGTCATGTAAAATGAACTCCTGGTTCTGCTCACTTCACTTAGCAACATTTCTTATAAGTCTCTCCAGGCTTCTCTGAAATCAATCTGCTATAACCATTTCTTAAAGAACGATAATATTCCATAACATTCAGATACCATAACTTATTCAACCATTCCCCAACTGATGGGCATCCACTCATATTCCAGTTCCTAGTCACTACAAAAAGGGCAGCTATAAACATTTTTTTTCATATGTGGATCCTTTTCCCTTTTTAAGGATCTCTTTGGGATACAGACCCAATAGAGACACAGTTGGATCAAATGTATTAGTGTCACAGTCTTTCCACACGCTCTCCAACATTCGTCATTATCTTTTCCTGTCATCTTGGCCAAACTGAGACGTGTGTAGTCACATCTCAGGGTTGTCTTGATTTGCATTTCTCTGATCAATAGTGTTTTAGAGTACCTTTAAAACCAGAAATGGTTTTAATTTCATCTGAAAATTGTCTATTTATATCCTTTGACCATTTCTCAATTAGAGAATGGCATAAATTCTATAAATTTGAGTCAATTCTCTATTTTAGAAATAAGGTGTTTATCAGAACCTTTAAATGTAAAAATGTTTTCCCAATTTATTGCTTCCCTTCTGATCTTATCTGAATTAGTTTTGTTTGTACAAAAACTTTTTAAAATAATGTAATCAAAATTATATATTGGTCTTCAATTATTAGTTCCATTTCCTTTTTGGGCACAAATTCCTTCCTTCTCCACAGATCTGAGAGGCAAAGTATCCTATGATCTTCTAATTTGTTTATATAGCTCTTTATGTCTAAAGCTTGAACCCATTTTGACCTTATCTTGCTATATGGTGTTAGGTGTGGGTCAATGCCTAGTTTCTTCCATACTAGTTTCCAATTTTCCTAGCAGTTTTTGTCAAATGGTGAGTTCTTATCCCAGAAGCAGGGGTCTTTGGGTTTGTCAAGCACTAGATTGCTATCGTTATTGACTATTTTGTCCTGTGCTCCTAACCTATTCCACTGATCGACTACACTATTTCTTAGCTAGTACTAAATGATTTTGATGACTTTGCTTTATAATATACTTCTAGATCTAGTACAGCTGGGCCACCTTCATTGGAACTTTTTTCATAATTTCCCTTGAAATTCTTGACATTTTGTTCTTCCAGATGAACTTTGTTATTATTTTTCTAGGTCTGTAAAATAATTTCTTAAGAGTTTTATTGGTATGGCACTAAATAAGTAGATTAATTTAGGTAGTATTGTCATTTTTATTATATTCACTTAGCCTACCCATGAGCACATTATTTTTTCCAACTAATTAGATCTGAGTTTATTTGTGTGGAAAGTGTTTTGTAGTTGTGTTCATATAGTTCCTGACTTTGTCTTGGCAGTTAGATTCCCAAATATTTTATGCTATCAACAATCATTTTTAATGGAATTTCTTTTTGTATTTTTTGCTGTTGGAGTTTGTTGGTAATATATAAAATGCTGATGATTTATGTGCATTTACAAAAGACATTATTTCTCCAGTTAATCAGTATGACTTCAAGAATGGTAAAGGCAGCTTTGTGGTCCAGTGGAAAGAAAGCTGGACCTAATGTCAAAAAGACTTTGGTTCAAACCCAACCTCAGTTTTCAGTGATATATGAACAAAAAATTACAAGAACAGACTTGTTATTTAAGAGGCAGAGGACAACAATGTCAATATTTATTCAATTATAAAGAAAGCAAGAAAGCTCTAGAAAAACCTTTGCTTCATTAATTACACTAAAGGTCTTAATTGTGTGGATCACAATAAACTGTGACAAGTCATCAAAGAGATGGGAATACCAAATCATCTTGCTTTTTTCCTGAAGAAGTTTTATGTGGGTCAAGAAGCAATAGTTAAAATCAAACAAGGAACTATTGATTGTTTTAAGATAGGAAAAAAAGTACAATAAAGCTATATATTGTCTGCTTATTTATTTAGACAATATGAAAAGTGCATCATGCAAAATTCCAGAATGGATAAATCAAAGCCAGAATAAGGTTGTTAGGAAAAATATCAACAATATCAGATATGTAGATACTAACACTGATGTTAGAAAGTGAAGAAGAATTAAGAAGTCTCTTGCTGAAGGTAAAAGAGAACAGTAAGGTTTTAACCTTAGTTCAAACTTAATATTTAAAAAATAAAAACTAAGATGTTGGCAACTGGTCCCATCACTTTCTAGCAAATAGAGGGGAAAAGAAATGGATACAGTGTCAGGTTTTATATTTTTTGGCTAAAACATCACCACAGATGGCAACTACAACCATGAAAGTAAAATATCTGGAATGAAAACTCTGGCAAATCTGGACAGTATACTAAAAAGCAGAAACATCACCTTGCTTTAAAAAGGTGCATATTGTCAAAACAATGTTTATTTGTTTTTTTAGTAGCAATGTAAGACTGAGAGTTGGACTATAAGTAAAGCTGAGCCATAAAGAACTGATGCTTTTAAATTGTGATACTGAGAAAGACTTTTGAGAGACTCTTAGTCAGCAAGGAGATTGAATCAGACAATGCTTAAAATTAATCTAGGCCATTCCCTGGAAGATTAAATACTGAAGCTTAAATTTGTTGACTACATACTGAGAAGATAGGAACTTATTGGAAAAGAACCTAGTGTTAGAATTCAAAGCAAAAGGAAAAAGGGATGTGAGAAGATGAGATGAATAGCTAGTGTCATGAAACAACAAACATGAATTTGCACAGACTTCAGGAGTTAGTGGAGGATAGAAATGTCTATTGTACTTTGATTCACAGGGTCACACAAAGTTGGACATAACTGAATAAAAAAAAGTAGGGTATGACCCCTCTGTCCCAGAGTGTTTATAAAAATAAAATGAGTGTTTATAAAAGGCTTTGCAAACCTTAAAGCACAAAGTAGCACTTGGTGTTGACAAGGTGTCATGAGTATTTTTGAGGCCTTGTTACTCTTGCTGTCATATAAATAATACAAGACAGACTAATCACACTTTTTTGATAAGGTTCGTCTATGAGCAAAACTGATTAGAAAGTGAACCTCTTGAGGGCAGGAACTGTTTTTTGTTGTTGCTGTCTTTATATTTTCAATAATTAGCACAATCTGTATACTCTAATAAGTAATTGTTCTATACAGAGTATTTTGTTTCCTAGGATTTTTGATGTATAAGTCTAGAGCTAGAAGAGACCTTAGAGGTCATCTTATTCCATTCAATTTCCTCATTTTACAAATAAGGAAACTAAAACTCAGAAAAATTAATGATTTGCCAATGATTACACAGGTATTACACTTTGAAGAATTGAAATTTGAACTCAGATCTAATGATAGTAAGTTCAGTATTCTTTCTATTGTCTGAATAAATAATCTTTTATTGTGTTATGTGCAAGCCTCCTGGTCTTATAATAACTAATACATACATTTGAAAATATCTAAATTAAAGTACTTAGTTTCAGAACTTATCTTCATTTATAGCACATATCTTATCAATAAATGTGAAGTATCATTGGCTAATTATTATCATTGTATTGTTGTTAGCACATTAATATTATAGAATAATTATATATATATATATATATATATATATATATGTACACATAACTATTTCTGTCTAATGGTAACCATGTCTTGGGGAAAGGAGCAAAAAAAGGAATATAACAAATTTATGTTATAACGTTGTTGCATATTTTGAGAGAATAGCAGATTATACATGTTAGATTTGTAGTTTCATGTGCCATCATGTTTTTTATTGTACTGTTATGAAATTGTTTTGTTCTGTGAATCAAAAATATCTTTTATAAGAATGGAACATTTTTAAAACTGTGATATTATGGATCAATATAGGAAGAGTAAATTGTTTAAGAGTAAATTTAGGATACTCCAGGAGATTTATAGCTCTACTCTAAACCAAAGTTAAACTTTTCCATTTATATTTTAGCATTCTAGAATGTTATTTTTTTTCTTTTGGGGAGGCAATTGGGGTTAAGTGACTTGCCAAGAGTCAAACAACTAATAAGTGTTAAGTGTCTGATGATGTTTTTGAACTCAGGTTCTCCTAACTTCAGGGCTGGTACTCCATTTACTATGCCATCTAGCTGCCCCTTGTTCATATCTTTTTAACATATTCTCACTAAATCTTCATTCAGAGTGGCTCTTGTTAATACTAACCTCTCATAGAGGTTTACAGCTTGCAAAATATCTGTGAACTAGTTCTTTGATATTTTTGTAACTACTTCAATATTTAGCTTTATAATATTTTAAAACATTATTTTGAGGAGTGGTCCACAGGCCACAAAAAAAAAAATTAAGAACTCTGTCTTAGGAGGGACAGATTTGCTTTTTAATTGTTGTCTGAGGCAGAAATAACCCGACTGAGAAAAATATCAGAATCCTGCTCTAAGGGAGCAGATTTAGGTTTTGAAAAGCTATCTGATTAGGTAGATAATCCCTTTAAGGAACAAAATGTGTTGTAGCAGATGAATCATTCTGCAGGGGGCCAGGATTCCTGGATTCTAGACCTTCTTCCTCCATTGAGTAAGACTGCTTTGAGTTCCAGTTATTTTATTGGTAAAATGAGGGGGATAGATCAGAGAATATCCCTGCCAGCTCTGACTTTCTGTTGAGGGTACTACCTTCCTCCCAATCCTCAAAAGCCCTTGTTACATTGTTCACTAATAATAACTTGTATGTGTTACAGTGCTAAGGTTTACAAAATGCTTTGCTCACAGCAGTCCTGTGAGGCAAGGAGAGGAGTCTGTCTGACTATGATTTTATGTTGCTGCTTTATTTCCACATCCATATCTTTGATTTTTCTCTAGGCAAAATTGATGTGACCCTTCTGGATTCTTATTCATTTGGTTTATAGGAAAGTATATCTGTACTAACTGTGTAGTCTCAATATATTCTGCACTTTGTAGACTGCATGAATTTTCTCCAGTGTCAGTGGAACAATAGGTCTGATACTTTTTTTTTTCTCCTTTCCTTTAATGAAAATGAATCATATTACATTCAGAGCAGGACATAAAAGAAGGACCTTCCAGGGACAGGAACAAGCACTTTATCAGTTCCACTCTGAGAGTAAACCATGAGGACCTTTTTGTCACAGACAGTGTTGCTCACAGTTCATCACAGTGTTCTGCATAATAAAACCTAGGCTTCCAGGGTGATGATTTTAAAGATGCTGAACATAGTGACTTTGCTATCTTTGTGTTCGCAGACTCTAAAATGTAATTATAGATGTGAACCAAGTAATGTTTTCAAAGTACATGGAATTTATTTAACTACCTAGAGGTGGTCTTTCCTAATCCTCTCCCCTAGATGCTAGTATCAGTCCTTTTCCAAATCAGCTTGTATTAATTTTTGTATACAACATACACACACATGTGTTTATGTATATGTAAGTTTACTCACATATACATACACAAATGTGTATTATATGCCTGCATGTTTACTCACATATTTCAAAACATCCTCTTCTCATTATAATATAAAATTTTTCATGGTTGGGCCTATTTCACTTATTATATTCCAAATGCCAGTGTACCATATATTGTAAGCTTGATAAAGATGGGTGGAAAGCACATTTAATAATGTCACTTCTAATTTAATCTGAATGCATTATATTATATTGCTTAGAACTGCCATGAAATCATCATGGCTCAAATTAGCATAACCAAATCTAACAAATAAATTGGTTAGAATTGCCTTGAAATAAATTCATGGTGGATTTGGCTTCAGTAAACTTTTAACCTTTATTCTTTTAAAAAATGGAAAGTCAGATGAATTAAGATCTGCTAAGTAGCTGGGTCTATGAGGTGAGATTGAGGGCAGTACATCCTCTCCTTTATGCTGTTTTCAAATGCTAGATGTTGAAATCTAATTGAAAGATGGTTGTTCTCTTGAGACCTCTGTAAAAACCGGAGGTGCATATTGTGATGCCCCCTTTGTGAGTTTAAAATGACAAAATAATTTGCAAAGAAAGCCCTATCCCATGCTTTCACCTGCCAGAAATACATAATAATACAACAGTAGAATAAGTGTATGTCAGCTGGGGAAAGTAAGTATGGAGGAAGTAAGAGAAAAGTGAGTAACAATTCCCGACTGATTTTCCACAAAGAGAAAGATTTCTGCATCCATTAGGCAGACATTCTAGGAATATAGTTTAAACATGGAAAGCTTGATCCTCATAAAATGTCTTTGTGCTGGGCACATTGCAAGGCACCTGTGTTTTCAGGTGTTTAATGAGAGTGGGGAAGGGAAATTAACAAGATAAAAAGCACACTCCAAATTCTGGGCCCTATATGTTTCCAAGATATCTTTCAATGAAACAGAGCCAATGAGGTATTTCTAATCAAATTCATCCCATTTATGTGAAGGAAAGAAAATAGTATTATAAACACTCATAGAAGCTTAAATCCTGAGGTTTTAATGCATGATTCTTCTCAGTAGGCATCTGAAAGTTAATAATGCAATTGTAGCCAATTCAAACATTCTGTGGGGTCCTCACCCTAAGGCCTTCAATTTGCATAAAACAGTATATAATTTGAGTAGCAGTAATCTCTCCTCCCATTTTTCTTTCCTGGGAGATACAGTTTACTACTCTGGCAGGAGTGAAAGGAATTCAGTTTATCAATATTATACAAATTATTCCACATCATTTTAAGCAGAAATGAAGATAAAGACTTTATAATATAGTCTCAAATTCTATACAGTAGCTTTATGAAGAAAATAAGATAAAAATATGATGAATTATTTAGCAGTTAATTAGCATTAGCTGGAAAGAAATACAATTTCAAACATAGTGAGGCCTTATACTTTTCTTTGAGGACTATGACATGTGTATATAAATACATGTCTATATTTATCCATATCTGCCTGTGCATAAATACACATAATGTGTTTGTGCATATGGTTGCTTATGTATTTACATTTATATGTACACATGTATGCACACACAAATAAATCATTGGAGAAGCAACAGAGCTGGGCAGGAACAAGCACTTGTTGGCAAAAGGGATTCAGGTCAAAATTTTCAGAATGTAGCATCAGGCCTCACAACCACTACCTCAAAAACAAGAAATGCATCAAATAAAGTAATGAAAATAACTACCAGAATAATAATATCCTTCCATCTATCAGTACTACTACTAGGTCTCTGTCCCAAAAAAAATCATTAAAAAAGAAAGAAAAGAACTCATATGTACAAAAATATTTATAGCCATTCATTTTGTAATGACAAAAACATTGAAAATTGAGGAGATGCTCATCAACTGGAGAACGGCTAGACAAATTGTGGTATATGAATGGATACTATTTTGCTATAAAATGATGAGGAGGCAGATTTCAGAAAAATCAAGAAAATTTTATAAGGACTGATGTTGAGTAAGCTGAACAGAACCAGGAGAATTTTGTAAACGGTAATAGCAACATTATGCGATAATCAAATATGATAGACTTAGCACTTCTAAACAATAAAGTAATCAGAGAGAATTTCAAAAGTCTCATGTTGGAAAATATTATCCACATCCAGAAAAAGAACTATTGAGTCAGAATATAGACCAAAGCATACTATTTTCACTTTGCTTTTTAGTTTTTCTTTCTTGTGGTTTTTCCCTTTTATTCTAATTTTTTTGCATAATATGAATAATATGGAAATACATTTAATATAATTGTAAATATTAGATTCCTTGCTGTCTTAGGGAAGGAGGAAAGAAGGAAGGGAGGGAGAAAAATGGATCTCAAAAAATCTTATTAAAATGAATGTTGAAAACTATCATATGTAATTGAAAAAATAAAACACTGTTAAGTAGCAGGGAAAAGATATGATCTTAGAGAAGAGTTATGAAAAGAAACATCTTTCCCTTTTTTTCCAAAAAATATCAGTGGAAGTAGGATATGGGGCTTCTGGATCACCTACCACACTATCATTTTAACTAGAAGACATAATCACTCTTTGATATTCTTTTTCTCTATTTTATGCAAGCAAACATCTAGAAATATAAAACTTCCCCTAAGAATTGCTTTGGCTGCATCCCATAAATTTTGTTATGCTGTCTCATTATTGTCATTCTGTTGGATGAAATTATCAATAGTGTCTCTGATTTGTTGTTTCATTCACTCAATATCTTTTTTAGTTTCCATTTTTTTGGTCTAATTTTCCTTGGCCCTTTATTACATGTAATTTTTATTGCATCAGGATATGAAAAAGATGCATTTACTATTTCTGCCTTTTTGCATTTGATATTAAGCTATTTAATGCCCTAATACACCGTCATTTTTGTATTGCCAAAAAAGTATATTCCTTTCTGTCTCCATTAATTTTATCCAAAGCAATATAATATAATGCATTCAGATTAAATTATATTAAACATCTACTATTAAATTCAGATTAAACATCTACTCTTAATTAATTAATTAATTAAACTGAGTGGATGCCCATCATTTGGATAATGGCTGAATAAGTTATGGTATATGAATGTTACGGAATATTATTGTTCTGTATGAAACTCCCAGCAGGTTGATTTCAGAGAGGTCTGGAGAGACTTATATGAACTGATGCTAAGTGAAATGAGCAGAACCAGGAGGTCATTACACATGGCAACAAAATTATACAATGATCACTTCTGATGGACATGGTTCTTTTTAACAATGAGATAATTCAGTCTTTATCCAATGATCTTGTGATGAAGAGAGCTATTTACACCCAGACATAGGACTGTGGGAACTGAGTGTGGATTACAACATAGCTTTTCACTCTTTTTGTTGTGGTTTGCTTGAATTTTATTTTCTTTCTCACTTTTTTTTTTACTTTTTGATCTGATTTTTTCTTGTGTAGCAAGACAATTGTATAAATATGTATGCCTGTTTTGAATTTAACATATATTTTTACCATGTTTAACACATATTGGATTATATACCATTTAGGGAAGAAATTGGGGGAAAGGAGGGACAATTGGAATACAAGGTTTTTCAAGGGTCAATATTGAAAAAATTATCCTTGCATATATTTTGAAATAAAAACTTCAATTAAGAATAATTTAAAAATTAAATTTTTTTAAAAAATGAAATGAAATAAAATAAAAAAATAAAAACCAACTTTCCACATGCAATAAATAAATAAATTTCTGTTAGGAATTTCTAAATTCCAGAAAAGTCTTCAGCTCTCCAAAACACTATATCTAGTGACAAATATTTCCTCTTCTTAGTGTTAATACACATTTCCTTCAGAGACATTTTATAATACATATACTTGGCATAGGTTTTGTGGAACTTAACTGACAGCTTCAGACCAGCTTCTTCCATTCTATGCAACACTGTAATAGATGTTTCCCATATTCCTCATCTTCTCCAAGGCAATCAAATGATTTCTATACACTAATATTTCCAGGTAATTTTCTTCTTCAAAACTCTTTGAACAGTTGTTCAGTTAAGTCTGACTGTCGGTAACCTAATTTGGAGTTTTCTTGGCAAAGATACTGGAGTCATTGCCTTTTCCAGCTCATTTTACAGATGAAGCACTGAAGCAAATAAAGTAAATTGACATCCCCAAGGTCATACAGCTAGTAAATGTCTGAGGTGAGATTTAAACTCAAACATCTGTCTTACTATCCATTGCACCATAGTCATCCAAAATACTCCTTGGGGGCAAATTGGGGAGATGAAAGTTTCCTTTCATTTGTTTTCTTTGCTAAGGAATCATGTAGAGTTGATTCAGATTAGTCTCAGGCTTTGGATCTAGAAATGGAATCACATTACTAACTAGTAGACCATCTCACAGTTAACAAAGGGAAGTTTACTTAGCCATAGCAAGGAAAACATATTCAGCAAGAATACAGTATTAATTTAGTTGGGAACTTCTTTGCCTCATTGTTAGCCATAATGGTCTATAGTTTAGAAGTTTTAAGATGTAGCTACTAAATTCTTATACAATGGCTTTTGTATCTAGACCCCCAGAATGTTTTGTGAATTGTTTGTGCTTTGGTTCTCTTGATGATTTCAATCAAGAATGGTTTCAACACCTTTGAAAGAAAAAACTCCCCTAATATTGGTATATTGCTCCTAATGCACATCAGGCAATATCCACTTCACAGGACCAGCATGGAGAACTTGCACCTATCTAGTTTAGAGTATTGTGAAATTATAACATTTCATACTTATTCTCATTAGTTTTTTTTGTTTTAAATCCAATAGTTAATGCCTATTTAATAATCATAAAATACATTGTTTTTAATTCAACAAATTGAGAAAACTAAGAACATATTTTGTAATGCCAGAAAAAGTGAGGCAAGATAGAAATTAGAGAGTTTTTAATATTTTATTTGAGAGGGAGAGATTGTGCTGGGGGCATGTTACCCCCAAGACTGATGTCTCAAAGCATTCATCAGGGAATGTGAGTTTCCCATGAAATATATACATATGTATGTGTGTGTGTGTGTGTATGTGTGTGTGTGTGTCTAAGTGACTAGGGCAGACCAAGACAGAGGTAAAGTCAGAGCACTGACAGGGGGATCAGACCATCAATCCGGTTCTGACAGATTGGGGTAGGACCATAAATTCTTACAAATTGGGAAGATTTAGGAGGTGTCCATCTGGAGCCAGGAAGTCTGGGACTTAGAGATAGAAGAGGACACCAATTAGGTATGAGATAGGACATCTGGAGTTTTATCTTTTGGAATGCCAGTGGACAGATCTCCAATCCTTAATTATCTCAGTCCTGATGAACAGGAGGGGAAGGTGTTGCAACCAGGGGATTTAGGCAGCACAATAAAAGGAACTGAGACAGAACAGTTCAGGAAAACTGAGACAGCAATTTAGAGAAACTGAGGCAGTACAATAAAAGGGAACTGTGGCATAACCATCTTAATTAACTGAATTATATAATAATAATAAGCATTTATATAGTACTTTAAGATTTACAAAGCACTTTACAAATATTATCTCATTTTATTCTTACAGCAACACAGGGACATAGATGCCTTTATTATCCTTATTTTAGAGACCAAAAAACTAAAGCATATTGAAGTTAAATGTCTTGTCTAAGATCATATCACTAGCATTTGAACTCAAGTCTTTCTGATTCCAGACTCTTCACTGAATGCTCTATATAGTGTCACCTAGCTGTCTAAAAAATGTAATTATTAAAAATGAAAAGAACTACCATTTTTCAGTCATCTGAGAGTAGTTTACCTTAGTTAACCCTTTACAATAATTGGTTATCATATTGTATCCAGTCATTTTTATATCCAAGTTTCTTTTTCACCTTTTGTTCCAAGCAGGTACCTACATAACAGCATGTGCACATTACTAGTGCCCACTAGGCTAGTGTTTATCTGAATTCCTGTAACATTTCCTGGTTTTTTTTTTTTTTTGTAATTTTGTAATTTCACTGCTCTCTTGAAAACCTGACTATTTCTTCAGCCTCAGTATAACCTTGATCTTGGTATAGGACAAATAAATTTATTATTGAGGTAGTTTACTGGCACAGTGAGTAGAGTACTGGATTGGAACCAGGAAAATCTGCATTTATATCCTTACTCAGGCATTTATTAACTGTGTGATTCCTAAAAAAAATCAATGAATCTCTTTCAGACTCAGTTTCTTTTTTTGCAGAATGTAGATAGCAATAGCCCCTACATCATGGGGTTCCAATGAGGATCAAATGAATTAATAATTTATGCAAATTCTGATCACATGAATTAATATATGCAAACTGCACTCTGATATATAAACATTAGAGTTTAGTATTTTTTATAAATTAACTAAAGATTTTCTCTGTAGTGTCAAAAGGTTTCCCATGCCTCTCTGCATGAATTCAAATACTGTGGCTTAAGAGTCTTTTGATTTTAACACATACGCCCAAGCTAACCCCTTGAAACTTCACAAAATGACCCTGTTTTCCTGCTCTAGGCCTCCAACACTCATATAATATGTTGATGGCATGTCCTACACATGACTTGAATTTCTCTTTTGCTTTTGGATATGAGAATTGTCTTAAGAAGAATATTGAATGTCATGTTTTGCTTTATACCCACTTTTATCTCTGTCTCCAGGTATCAGGTTTGGTTTTGAGAGAATTAATAACTTATTATTGGGGGAGATCTCCCCTTTTCTCTATAGTCCTCACTTCAAAGTTCAGTCTCTTTGAAAGACATTACTGATAATGAGTTTGAATTAACTCTCCTCAATCTTGGTCAGACCTGGGTCACCCAATCTTAGAATTTAATCTAAGGTGAAACTCACACCCCATTGTTTTCTTGACAGGGGAATACAGATTCTTTGTCTAGATTTCCCTTAATTTAGAAGTAAATGACTTAATCAAAGTTAGTAAGTCCATCTCTAATTTGACATTCATTCTCTTTAACCAATCAGAATTGATTATCATCCTCAGGAACAACTACTCTTCCAAAGGCATATAAACTGTAAATTCACTGCCAATGGGGGTCTTTGTCACTTAAGAGTGTCACTGATGTCTTTTATTAATCAAAAAATTTATTAATAAAAATTACTAATTACCCAGACTACGTCTCTTGAACTTTTTTAAACATCAGTTTTGAGTTTGGATTTTTTCTTTTTTTGGAGTTTTATTTTTCTCATACATTTATCAAATGGTTCCTTCAAACAACCTTCTCTTTTATAGGAAAATCTTGAGTTTCATTTTCTTTTTTTTTTTAGTGATCTTATCTCTTGAGGGACACTAAAATGTTTTGGGTAATTTACAGACTTCCTATAAAGCTCTGTCTCTTTTATATCATTTAATGTGTATTTCACATCCCTCCAAATTATTCATTATTCCGTGCAATGTTTCCTCAATATCTTTGTCTTAGTACCATTAAGCATGCCTGCTATCAAAATCCTTCATGGAGATTCAATTCAAATATTTCACTCCAGATTATAAAAGATAAAAATTCTGTTGCTCGTGTCAGCTTAAATAATACTCACACTACACACATCACTGCAACAGATATCAAAACAGTGTGTATCTTACTCCCCAAGGTGTTTGTCACCCCCTCATGACTCAATAGGTTTTATAGACTTTTACTTCTTAGTGGGATGGATGCTTAATCTCACTGGTAGGTGATGTCCCTCCTTTCCTTTAAATTTTTTCACACTTTTTTCATTCAGTGTGATTATTGCCCACATATTTCTATAAATCTTTCAGGGATACTCTACCTAACAAGTTGAAAGTTTTTCTTTTAACAAGTAATGTATTTCTAGTGAAACACTTGCACTGTCTTATTATACCATTTACAAGTGTCACCAAAAGTGTGAGGGTAAATGATTTCTCACATAAAAAATTCATAACTGTTAGGATGCTGCAGCTCAATCCATCCACCATTTGTGTCTTCATTGCCTTTTGTGACTCAATAGAGGGAAGAATGGACTTAGAAACAAGAAAATAGAGTTCAAATCCTGTTTTGGAAGTTCTTGGCTAGATGACCCTGGTCAAGTCACTTAATCTTTCTTTAAAATAAGTTTTCCATATGCAAAATGTGATAACAACAGCACCTAGCTTACAGGGTTTTTTAAGAGGATCAAATGTGACAATAAAATGCTTTGCAAACTTTAAGGTGCTTTACAAATGCCATTCATCACCATCATCATCATTTTAATTCTTTTTTGATCATGTGTTAACCCCTATACTTACAAGTATAAATTATGCCCAAGAAAAAAATTAAATAACATATCTCAAAATCCTAAGGACAGACACAAATTCAAATCTCTGAAGACTGGTAGCCAAAAGGAATCTAAGCAGTACAAATGAATACGCTAGTTATTATAACTAATCAATGGTAGATATACTTATGATATTATGTTTTTATGAGCTTTATCATGTACTCCATATTAGAATACACTATCACCTAGAAATAAAACACATCTCTTTAAGATTTTTATACCCAAATTGTCTATATTTTGTTTTATTGATGGAGCTTCTCTCAGAATTAATAGGAACAGAAGCATGAAAGAAAGCTTTGCAAACTGCTGGAAAATCAGCTTTCTTAACACTTTCAGATACGGCATCATCACAGTGCCTAACAGAAAAAGCTATACTATCTGTAGCCAAAGGGAAACTACTACCAGCTTTGGCTGCAAACAGCTCCCCTGCCACTAAGTCTGTTTATCTATAATTCACATTTGCACAATTTGGAAAAAATTAGCTTTGTTGACTTCTCTGAGCATTGGATTTGACTTTGAATAACTGTCAATGAATATGTAGACATTCATTGGTGGATGCTGGCACTTCAAAGCAAAGAGGAAGTATCTTTCTACACAGGGCTCCTCATCTTGCTTATTTACACATAGAACCTTGGCAGAAATTTATCCCAAACTAACTGGGGCTTGCAAAAAGCATTAACTGGATATAAACTCACTACCACTAAGATATAAAAGTCTCTAAAGAATTCAGGAAAAATCTTTTCAATACTTGATAAAATCATTTCATCTTTTACTTATATCCCGTAATAAAAAAATTTTTAAAAAAAGCTGAAAATCTTTCCAAACAGGGAAAAACCTATGAATAGAAGTATATCATTTAATATAAAATCATTTTACACACACACACACACACACACACACACACACACACACACACTTCAATGTCTCAGTATGCAGTGATTCTGAATTCTTTAAAGCTAAAGTATTAATGTACAGACTGACAGAGATTATAAGGCAAAAAAGACTTTGATATAAACTAGTGTTAGACTATGCATATCCAAACAGATTCCTACCTAAGTTCTGAGAGTTTCTTTCACTCATAACTTGACTGCAAAGTGATTAACTTATTCATTTGTTCACTCCTGTATTTTTTCTTTTGTTCATTTGTTTGTTTTTGTTAGTTTTTTGTCATAGATTCTCTTTTCCTCTTTCTTTTTTCTTTCTCCCTTCTTTCCTTTTTTTTTTAAGAAAAGAAATCAAAGTTGAGTGACTTGTCCAGGATTACACAGGTTCAATTCAAATTTGTCAACTCAAGTCAAATTTGAACTCAGATCCCCTTGCCTCCAGAACCAGTACTCTATCCACAATGCCACCTAGCTGTCCTATATTATCTTTTTTTTCCCAAAGCAGCGCATCTTTTTATTTATTTGTCTTTTTTTAATTGAATTTTCCTTTTTATTAACTGTAACTTTCCTTTATTCTGGCCAAATGAGTAACTGGGGGGAGCGGAGCCGGATGTGTTGGGGGAGGGTGTCTCCACAAAATTCCATTTATACACAAAACTAAACAAGCACAAAGTCATAATTGCAGTTATAAGTTGGCAGCACCGGGCAAGGGGGAAAACTTTTCCAGTAAAAAAAAAAAAAAATACTGGAAAATACTGGTCTCCCCCCTATCTGGGCGTCCAGTAGGTACTTGGTTTGCTATGACTCAAGAGGAATGAGAATATCAAAGGCAGTTTGGGAAGGCCAGGCCCTGGGGTGAAGTGGGGGAGATCAGGGGGCCTGGAGCGGTTTGGCAAAAGGACAAAGGGATTGCCCTACCCCTGCTGGGATCTCCCCAGCCCTTTGGACCTCGAAGGAAGGGGGCAGCCTGCTCTCCCGCTGGGCTGGGCCACCCCAGCAAGGGCCAGAGCAAGGGGCTTCCCTTCCAGGGAAATCATGGCCTTGCCCCTCAATTTCTCAGCCAGGGTACAACTGTCCTTCACTTCCTTGTAACAGTTGGCTTGTAATTCGTGTTTGATCCCTGTCAGCTTCTTCTTGATGGCATCCTTGGAGCACGCCTGAGGGGGGCATTCTCAGGGGCCCAGAAGATGAACATAAGGTCCTCCTTCTTGCTTTCCATCATAGAGGGCATAACGGCAGTCCTTGTCTGGTAACATTCTGACAAAGGTGGTAGGGGGTCATCCACGGTCTGCCCACATCACCCACAAGGATTTCCTTGCCCTATTCCAGCAAGATATTCTCCTTGTCCTCGCTCAAGAACAGTACGGCCTTCTTCACCTCCTCGAATGCTGAGGACTTTTGAACCTTCATGTCTTAGAACACCTTCATCACTCCATCTGAGACGGAGACCCCAGAGGCCATGGTTCCTGAAGGAACCAGAGAGCCAAAGAGGGAGGGTGAGGGAGGAAACAAGGGCCACAGGAGAGGAGGAAGTCGCTCCTTGGTCGCAGCTGCCTGGAGCCGATTCTCTAGCATCATTTTGTAAAGAACATCTACCAAGTTATAGAAAGGCTCTGATCCATCTCATCTAAAAAATATAGGAATACTAATAATGAAAACAAGAAACCTTAAATAATTAGTCATGGTAACCATAACAAATCAAAAACTCTGTCCAAAAGCTGGTGTTCAAGGTCATTTTTTTTTTAAATCTATTTTCTTCTATAGCATCCCTGATTCTTAACTTCCTGTCTGTTTCCATCTTAAAAATTCTTCTGTTCCTTAAATCCCAAGATGGGGTGTTGCCTCCTACATGAAGTCTGTCCTTACCCGAAAATAATTTTACATTCTTAAATTATTGTAGAGCCTTTTGTCTGTATCTCTCCTTCAACCTGATCATATACAATTTTGAATATCTATTTTGTCCTCAAGTTTTGTTCAAATAAGATTGCTAAATTCCTCAGGAGCAGTGAATTGTTCCTTTTGGTTTTTTATAACTCCAATGACTTACACATAGTGAGGACACTTTTGTTGTTGAAATCACATTCTAGACCTACATTTTTTTATAGCTTTTTATTTACAAATTATATGCATGGGTAATTTTACAGCATTGACAATTGCCAAACCTTTTGTTCCAATTTTTCCCCTCCTTCCCCCCTTCCCCTTCCCCAGATGGAAGGTTGACCAATACATGTTAACTATGTTAAAGTATAAATAAAAGACAATATAACTATACATGTCCAAACAGCTATTTTGCTGTACAAAAAGAATCAGACTTTAAAATATTGTACAATTAGCCTGTGAAGGAAATCAAAAATGCAGGCAGACAAAAATATAGGGATTGGGAATTCTATGCAATGGTTCACCAGAGTTCTTCTGCTGGTTGTAGCTGGTTCAATTCATTACTGCTCTGTTGGAATTGATTTGGTTCATCTCATTGCTGGAAATGGCCCTGTCCATCAGAATTGATCATCATATAGTATTGTTGTTGATCTCCTGTAGTTACATTTCTTAAGCTTTTGCAAGTTATACAACCCTTTGTGATCCTTGGATATCACTTGGTAAGGCCTCTGAACTCTTAAATTTTTTTTAGAAAATAATTGGAGGAGGAATACTAAATTTTAGTTGGAGGTTTATGAAAGTCAGATTGTATTATTGCCATCTAAATTCATATATTTCCTGAAATCTATCCATAAGTTTGTGGAGCAAAGATTAAGAACTCTTGTAGCAGATCTCACTAAATCAAGAAACAAGTGACACAAATAATGCCAATAGTGTTTATTTGTGTGAAAAAGGAAGGCTTTTTCCTCTCTGTAAATACTGGGGCAGGATGCCACATGTTGTAGATTCATATAGACTGATCTAATTTCTACAGGAATATCACAAAAGGTCATAACCACATTGATTCTTTATACTTCCACCCAGAGTAATCTCTGGAAAATCTCTGAACACAATTTATATAAGGTTCCATAGATGTATATAACATGTTGGTCTCTAATTCCTCAAGGTAAGAAATACATTTATTAGATACAGAATAGTTATAGATATAGCCCAAGTATGAAGGATCCTTTTACACTAGGTCCATGGGGAACTAAATCTTTCCTAAATTGCAAACTAATTTTACTCACATTTCTCAGAGAAAGACTAGAACACAATTCACCATTATTTCTTTGCAGGGTACTGTGTCCAGATGGGATAGATTCATAAGTAACTCATGCTGTGATAAGGCTATTTGTTTTGAAGGAATAGAGTGACCTCTGTTCTTGGTCTCAATTGACCCAAACATCCCTGCTAGCTAACATGCTTTTTTTCCCCCACTCCTGCCTTTCATTCTTAATATCTTTGAAAAAATCCACCTCCATTTTCTTTCTTCTCACTCAACTCTCAACAGTCTTACTTTTGTCCTTATCATTCAACTGAAACTGTCCTATCCAATGTGGCTAATACTCCTTTGATTTTGAAACCAAGCAGCCTTTTCTCAACCCTCATTCTTGTTGATTACTCTGTAGCTTTTTGACATCATTAATTACCCTCTATTGTTTGATATGCTCCTCCAAATTTTTCATGGCTCTACTTTGACCTTTCTCCTACCTACCTGGCTCCTAATGCTTTTGGTACCCTTTGCTGGAACTTCATCCAGATCATATCTGCTAACCCTGACTACTGTCTAAGTCTCAGCCCTGTATCCTCTTCTCCCTATGTTATTTTGTTTGGTAGCAAATACACATAAGCTTTTCGGCTACTGTAGATTCAATTATTTCCCCACCTGGCTATTTTCCTGGATTTCAACATCTCCAAAACTTATGATTCTGCAAGATGAAATCAATCCTGTCACTCTCACCTCAGTGCCCTTTGGCCCTGGGTTCATCTCTTCTTCCTTTCCAAATTAAATGACACAGGACTCCTTGATTTTCTTCATATATCTCTATTCTGAGCTTTTTTGCTGACTACAGCTCTTGCCTAGATGTTCTTTCTCATCTCCCTTCATGATTTCCCCAAATTCTTTGTGGAATTCTTTTAAATCTCATCTTATATTCTACCTTATACAACAAGCTTTTTTGCATTTTCCATGGAACTGGTGCCTTCCCAAAGAAATGACTTTAATTTACCCTAGACATACTTTGAATGTACATGATTGTTTTCATATTGTCTGCCCCAACTGTGAGTCCCTTGAAGTCTGGAACTGGTTTTGCCTTTCTTTGTAACCAGATCATAGAATAGTGCATAGCCCATTGGAAATGCTAGCTGAGTTGATACCAAGTCCACATGTTCTTTCAGGAGTAGTGACTGCTCATTGTGTAATCTCCAAGAAATTTTACAATGGAGTCTCAATGATAATAAAAAATATTTCACTTGGCCTCAGTGATCCATACTTGGGAATATATCTCACTGAGGACCCTGAGAAATTGGTTTTTCTTTCCTCAGCATGGTTTCCCTATTTATAGATTCTCTTTTTGTCAAATTGATTGTATCATTTCAGAGTAAGGAGAGAACTATGGATGTTGTGACTCCCTTATGTAGTCAGAGTTGTATCAATGACAAGACAACTGCCAGATTCCCAGGAAATTTGAGCTGATCTGCCATGGATCATGTGTGCCACAGGCACTTCACCTTGGATCACCAATGTCTATAAATTTTTTTAATAATTATAACTTTTTATTGACAGAACCCATGCCTGGGTAATTTTTTTACAACATATCCCTTGCACTCACTTCTGTTCCGAGTTTTCCCCTGTCTCCCTCCATCCCCTCCCCCAGATGGCAAGCAGTTCTATACATGTTAAATATGTCACAGTATATCCTAGATACAATATATGTGTGCAGAACTGAACAGTTCTCTTGTTGCACAGGAAGAATTGGATTCAAAAGGTAAAAGTAATCCAGGAAGAAAAACAAAAATGCAAACAGTTTACATTCATTTCCCAGTGTTCTTTCTTTGGGTATAGCTGCATCTGTCCATCATTGATCAATTGAAACTGAATTAGATCTTCTCTTTGTCGAAGAAATCCACTTCCATCAGAATACATCCTCATACAGTATCGTTGTTGAAGTATATAATGATCTCCTGGTTCTGCTCATTTCACTCATTATCAGTTCATGTAAGTCTCTCCAGGCCTCTCTGTATTCATCCTGCTGGTCATTTCTTAAGAACAATAATATTCCATAACATTCATATACCACAATTTACCCAACCATTCTCTAATTGATGGGCATCCATTCATTTTCCAGTTTCTAGCCACTACAAAGAGGGCTGGCACATACAGGTCCCTTTCCCTTCTTTAAGATCTCTTTGGGATATAAGCCCAGTAATAGCACTGCTGGGTCAAAGGGTATGCACAATTTGATAACTTTTTGGGCATAATTCCAGATTGCTCTCCAGAATGGTTGGATTCATTCCCAACTCCATCAACAATGCATCAGTGTCCCAGTTTTCCCACATCCCCTCCAACATTCATCATTATCTTTCCCTATCATTCTAGCCAATCTGACAGGTGCGTAGTGGTATCTCAGAGTTGTCTTAATTTGCATTTCTCTGATCAATAGTGATTTGGAGCACCTTTCATATGAGTGGAAATAATTTCAATTTCATCATCTGAAAATTTTCTGTTCATATTCTTTGCAATGTCTGTAATTTTCCCCCCAATCTTAATACAGAATCTGGGGTTAAGAAGAGCAAATAGTTATCATAAGTAATCATAAGTAATTTCTATAAACCACAATATCTAACATTTCCAGGTATTCAACAGGATGATTTCAGAAAGGCCTGAAGAGACTTATGCTGCGTGAAATGAGCAGGGCCAAGAGATCATTATATACTTCAACAACAATACAATATGATGACCAATTCTGATGGACCTGGCCATCCTCAGCAATGAGATGAACCAAATCATTTCCACTGGAGCAGTGATGAACTGAACCAGCTATGCCCAGCGAAAGAATTCTGGGAGATGACTAAAAACCATTACATTGAATTCCCAATCCCTATATTTTTGCCCACCTGCATCTTTGATTTCCTTCACAGGCTAATTGTACAATATTTCAGAGTTCGATTCTTTTTGTACAGCAAAATAACGGTTTAGTCATGTATACTTATTGTATATCTAATTTATATTTTAATATATTTACCATCTACTGGTCATCCTGCCATCTGGGGGAGGGGGTGGAGAGAAGGAGGGGAAAGATTGGAACAAGAGGTTTGGCAATTGTCAATGCTGTAAAGTTACCCATACATATAACCTGTAAATAAAAGGCTATTAAAAAAATTTCCAAATATTCAAAAATTGTAAACTCAGCCATAACAAGTTTCTATTTATCATTTGATCCACCAAGTTTACTTTCAAATGTAACATGATCAATGGTTGAATAAATCACCATGTGGTATAGGGGATATCATCCTGGAAAAGAACTATAGTTTTCCATATTAAATCTCCTTCATTACCCTTAGTGAGGGAAAAAGATACAGGTTCATTAGCATGTCCAAGGAAATGTAGAAGTATATCACCAGCTAGATAGAGAAAGCATTGATTAAGTGTTTACAGCCTTCCAGCCACTGTCTTAAGTGCTAGACATACAAATATGAGCAAATAAACACTTGAGAAGAATGTGTTCTAATGGGGGAAGGGGGAAGGCAATGACACATAAAAAGGAAATAGAAAGATGTGGAAGGGGACACATGCAGTGGATTTGAATGAGCCAGATGTGGCATGAATACCTGGAAAATAAGGCAAATTCCCTCTCACATCTGAGGAACTCAAGATCCGGGTGCAGAAAACAAAGATTAGAACCAATGATATGGTACTAACTGAAACCCTTTCAAGGGTCTACAAATTCAAAATTATTTTTTATTTCTAATACAGTAAATAGCTATAAATATAACCCATGTGAACAAAAACTCTTTGAACAAAGAGTTTGATAGCTTTTTAACAACATGAGATACTGAGAACAAAAGTTTGAGAACCACTGTTTTATAGGATTCCATTCTTTAATGAGTCAGAACTAGCCATTCATCTTTGACACAGCCTTCATTAATGAACCCCGTTTTCTAGACAAAATTTTCCCAATTGTGGGTATGACTGTGTAGGAGAGGTGGGAAGAGGGAGAAAGCAGAGAAAGACCCCATCAGCTGGTATGTAGCAATGACCAAGCTGATTGCATAGATTTTAGTACAATCTATGTAAAATACAGCTATTTATATCAATAAAAATAAATTTTAAATCAAAATCAACAAATGTGAATTCACTCATACTGACTGACTGCAGCATTGGAATTATTTTATATGGTATACTCAAATTATGAAAAATTTAAGATGAATGGCACCATAACTTACTATTGTCACTTTCAGTTGGCATAAGTTAATGAGTCAAATTGATTTCAGCATCTCTCTGCTTGCTATATGTGAATACAAACAATGTAATTTCAAAACTAAACAATCTTTGTGAACAAGTTAAAAATACATACTATTTGTTAAATTAAAAAACATATAATAAATTGGTTTTTCTCCCATAAGCGCTTAAAAACTGAAATAAATTGAGAGTTATATATAATCAATTAGAATTTTCAATAATTAAATGTAAATTTAACTATCTTAATTTTTGTTTCCATTTTAATAAAATATTCTATCATAAATGATTTGAAGAGAAAAATAAGTAAAAATCAGTCCAAAATATTACAAAGAGAAGCAGCTTATCTGGGGAAAATATGGAAATATAAAACAAAAATTCAAGTCTAGAAAATTTTATCCATTAGGATCAAAAGTTCTTTTAAAATGTAGAGAAAAGACCAGAATGTTTGCTTTACAAGGAGACTTTAACTCATACCTCATATATTAAAACATCTTAAAATCATAAAATCAGAATATGTTATCATGATAAAAAAAATTAAATAAGCAGAACCAAGAGAATATTGTATACAGTAAAAGCAACATTATTTTAAGAATGACTTTAAGTAAATAAGTTCTTTTGTCTGTCATAAATGCCCAAATTAACTATAAAGGACAATGGAAGAAAGTCTCTATCTAACCAGAAAAGAACTGATAAATAGGAATATGCATTGATTTTTTATTATAAATTTTAAAATATTTATACACATATGTGTATATGTATGTTGTTTATGGATATACACATATACATATACACACACATTTGTGTCCAATGGTAACCATCTCTAGGATGGGGCTGAGAGAGAAGGGAAGGAAAAAAAAAGAAATTTAATAACAATTTTGTTGTAAATTTGAAAGGAATAGCAAGCTGTACATAGTAGATTTAAATTTTTATATTCAATCATCTTTTTTTAATTATACTTTTATGGAAATACTCTCTTTATTTCATAAATGTAAAAATGAAATTACAAAAGAGAAAAGTAGATGCTTTTAATAAATAATAAATCTTTATAAAAAACCAAATCTGTATCATGAAATTATTTGCTTAAATCACATGAGGTCAATTATATTTTTGCTAATTTGGGGAAACCTTTCTGTAAAGGGGAAAATGGTACTACTTGCAATCATTGATATGGTAAACATGATACTTAGTGAATCAGATGCAAAGTAGTCTAAATGGTTTTACTTGCAAATAATATGTTGGGAAAGTGAACTGACCATATGTTTGTGGATCTGTGCTATCAAATAATTGAGAAACAAAAATTTTCATGTTTTGCATTTAAAGTAGATGAGTAACAGCTGTAGTTAAACATGATCATTTAGTTATATATGTATGATATGTTGATGAAATTAATTTTAATTGAGATGTGTTTCTTTACAACCTCTCAATACCAAGATTTTTTTCCTATATAATTAACAATTTTTTAATTAAAATGATATAATGTGAAATAGCTTCAGTAAAGCAGCATGATACATAGTATATTTTCCAAAATCATCTATTTTGAAGCAGTAACAAAACCTAAAAGGAATTAATGAAAAAGGATGTTTAATACAAAATAATTACAAAAGGCAAAAAAAAAAGATCTGTGAGTAAGGAGATGCAGCATAATATAGCAGAGAGAGAGCTAGCCTCCATGCAAGAAAGAGCTAAATTCAAGATCAGTCTCTAATATATACTCATTATGAGACCCTAGGCAGGTCACTTAACTTCTTAGTGCCCTAGGGAGTTCTTTAAACCTATAACTTGAAGGTACAAACTTAGATTGTTAATAAGTTTCCTCATTCAAGAAATCTTTATATCAATGAAAATTACAAATCTAATTCCTAACCCTATCCCCATCATTACCTAGGTGCCTTTCTACCAAGGCACATTTAAGACCAGATAGCTATAAATAGAAAATACACTACAGAAACTGTTAAGTGTGAGAATTCTACTAAGTTCTAAACTGATAGCATTCAATTAATGTAAAAATGCAACATTTTAAAATTGCATCCTCTCTGGGTGTGGTAATATCACAATAGACGTGTGATTCCTACTACTGTGGAGGCTGATAGAGCATTAAGATCTGCAGCAGAGTTAAAAATTATTGTGTTCACATTAAGTCTAGCATCAAATATGGTAAATCCCTGGAAGAAGTAGATCCCTAATCTGCCTGAGGATAGGCAAAATAGTCCAGTATGGAAACAGAACAGGTCAAAGTTAAATTGCTAGAGAAGAGTGGGCCTAGGGCCATGGATGGTAGCTAAATTTCCAATATGAGCAAGATAGGGAAATCCAGTTCCTAGATAGATAGATGATGATGATGATGATGATGATGATGATGATGATGATAGATGACATATAAAAAGTCAGGAAACAAAGTTTCTAGATAATTAATCATTTTATTAGTAATGCTAATTATCGTTAATAAAAGGATGATCATTTAGCTATTTCTTTTAGCACAAGACCTTTCATGGAACTCACTCAACACCTACGTGCCCTTGGAAGAGTGAGTACTCCTAAGGGTGGAAATCAACTCTGATTAATTAACTAGTAATGAGAAGAGTGAATGTTATAATGCGAAGTAGATTTATTCCAATGGGAGGAAGGTATAGAAGGTACAGGGTTGGATCACTCAGTTTTGGGCAAAGAGAATTATCTGTATTTATATTGTCATCTCACAAAAGGGAGACTCCACATTTTCCCAGGCTTGTCTGAGAAAGACACAATGGGCCAGAAACCATTAATTCATCTAATGTTATCTTTTGAACAAATCTTAGTAACTTATAGGGACTGATTTCTGAATGAAGATATAGAAAGGGGGAAAACCTTGGTCCTAATTTAATAACTAATGATTAAATACAAGAGATAAATAATCATTTCTCTCACATATATAAATAACTGATAATTAGATTGATTAAATTAAATTTAAAAATAACAAATATAATCTTATGCAATTTGGATTTGTTGTTTTTTTCTGCCCACTTATACTGAGATATCTAAATAAGGTACTACATACATTTTTTCAAGTTATTACAAAAGTAATAAAATTTATAGATTACAGTTCATTTGGTTTCAAAGCTTCATCTTGGGGTGGGGGGGGATGTATAAGCCTATAAAGAGAAAAAATAGGATATTTCTATATTTATCATTCCTTATATTGAATTATCTCTTTAAATTGATCTCAAAACCTACTGATTAACTTCCCTATCATATCCTTTCATGATTCTTGCACTAAATAATCTAATTTGTTTCTAATTCCTCTGAATTTCCATGGTCTTAAATAGCTTTTAATAAAGTCATTTTAATAAATAAACAACCATACTTAAAGTATCAGTTTATGTATTAGTATTGTACCCAGAGGTGAAGAGGCAAATACTAAAATGAGACACTTCTTGTCCTCAAGGATCTAAAGTTGCACTAAGGGGATACAATTTGTGCATAGATAAGAAATATTTGGTATATACAAAATATAAAGAGTAATTAGGTGTTAAGGAGGAACTAACACTAAGAAAAGACTCATTAAAGGAATCAGCACTGATACTGAACCTTGAAGGGAGCTAGGGATTTCAATAAACAGGGAGGTCACATAGACAACTGAAAAGTCAGATCCCTAAAGCTGTGGCTCTTATTTGTAATTCTTACTTCCCCCTCCATCCAACCTATTTATTCCTGCACATACAATATAAACACCAACTTAGAAATGTCAACTCAAAGAACTGCTTTTTACATATTAGCTACAGAAAGCTTCTGAGTATGGAAGAAGAGCACTTTTAGTTATTATTTCTATTTTTTTAAAACAACTACAAAAGTGTGATTGATTGCTCAGAAAAAAGTAGAGTGGCAAGAAGTGAAAACATTATGTCCATCATTATATCCTGTTGGTTATATCTTGATTTTATACCACGAAATAAGATTTTAGAACTTAATCAAAAAAGTGATTTTAAAGCTCAATACATTCTTATCTAATCTACAAATGTTAGCATAGTTTGATTTTTAATCACCTGAATTAATTTACATTGTTGTAATATATTACCCAATCCTGAAATTCAAGACTTATGGACAAAAGTATTCTTGATCAACAAAATATAGGAAGAAAAAAATCAAAACCCAACACTCATAAAAGCCAATTAAAATCAAGATTAAAACAAGGAAAATAAGGGGGAGGGATGGACGGGATGGACAGACAGGATAGGAAGGACCTGACAGGAGGGACAGAAGGGAATAAGAAAGGAAGGATTACAGAAATAAATATGAAAGGTATGATGATAGTGATACTGAAAAAAATATAAATAAATTGGTAAAAAGGGCTACTTGAAAACCCAAATCTTAGTCATATAAACCTACATTTATTGTGGCAAATGTGGATTTTAATCATTCCTTTCTTTTAGAAATAGATGTTAGTAGTCTAAATGCTTATTTTTAGTGAGCCTAGCTAGTATTTGTTTAATATTATCTCCCTTTGGAAAAGAGAGCAAAAGATGATTATTATTTTAAAATATTATGTTAACCCACAAATATTTATGAAATACCTACCATGTACCTTGCACAGTGCTAGAATATGGTGATAAAAATGAAGAAAACAAATAGATCACATTCTATTGAAGGAAGGAAAGGGTATAAATATAATTATATGGAAATTAAAAAATATTTTATTAGGAAAGAGCAGTAGTAAAGGTTTAGTGTGGAAGGTATTACTTGAGAAAAGTTTCAGTGGATTCTCAGAGACAGAGGTGAGATGGAAAAGCATTTCAGATATGAGGGACAACAGCCGGTATAATGGGGAGAAAAGAAGAGATTAAGGGAGAGCAAAGTCAGCTTAGCTAAAGTGGTATGTAGAGGTAATGTATAATATGGTGGCAAAAGTATGCCATGGTTACATGAGAAGGACTTTAACGGTTAAAAAAGGGGGAATAGAAGGGAATGGAATAAGTATTAAATCATATTTACTATTTTCCAAGCACTTTTTAAACATTATCACAATGTGGGGGGGAGAGGAGTTTAAATATCATACAATGGATGCCATTCTACAATTGTTTTGCCATAAGAGCACTTTGTAAGTATATCTTGAAAGTCATGAATATAAAATTGCTTATTGACCAGATCTACTCAGTTCCACAAACGTCAGGGATTTGGATACTCTAATGCCACCAGTAACAGCTGAGTTGGTGGACACTTTCACATTCTAGGTGGATTGTCTATGATGAGAGGCTTCAAGTCTCAGGTAGTCTCTTCTCTCTCATGATAGCCAGCCCTTCAACAGAGAGGTACAAAAGCACTGAAAGATTGAACTTCCCCAAAACCAAGATAATTTTCAAATATCAGAAGAGACTTGTTTTCTCTGTTTTGATTACACTCAATTTACTAAAATCTATACTCAGCTACTGCTGAATGGCAGAGTAATGACTGACACCATATGCAGCCGTCTGCTGCCAGGACCAATATTATACACTCTGCTTACAAAGTTCATCCACCTTGGGTAGAATTGCCTGCAGGGTATTTACAGCTGTCAAATTTTTCATACTAATGCCCCTCTCCCCTTTGCTGCCCAACCAGTCAACTCATTTCCTCAATCACATAGCTGCTAACAAAACATCAATAGCAGAGGAATTTCTGGTACTTCAGCAAAAATCACTTCCATGTTTTGTTTTGTTTTGTTTTGTTGTCTTCTTGTCGGCACAATTATTTTGAAAATATTAATAAATATTGTGTAAGTCTATTAGAGTGTAACAAGAAAGGTACAATTATCTGCCATTTCAATTTCAAAATTGAAAGATTTTTATTTTATTAGCAGGTAAATTCTAGTAATGGACTATCTTCAATTGTCTAAATACCACAGCATATTTAATTCCATTTATAGGATGCAATAAGAGTTAATGAGAAAACATAATTATCTGACTGCACGTTTTATCCCTTCCTTTTGCTTTCATCTTTAACTTCTTTCTTATCCAGAACTGTGAGTTATTTAGCCTTACACTATTTTATTATAATCCAGCTATGCCATGAATAACATGATAGACAAGCAGGACAGTGGTTAATTCTCTTGTTGGACCATTCAGTTTCTTATAGCGACTGACTAAAATCATACTAAATGGGTATTTGCAGAAAGCCTGAATTCATCAGACAAAACACATGCTAAAGCTTGATCTTAATAATAAACTGGAAGTGTGTTACCATTTTGGTCATTAAACCTGCTTAATTAAATTTAATTGAGTTTCTACCACATTATAGCAATTGCTTGTTCACATATCCTCTTTCTGTTTTCTCTGTAACAGAGAAGAAAGCTCTATTCTAATGCTAGCCAAAGGTTTTAACCAATAATTTTACTTAGAGATGTGTGAAAGTTGATCTCAACACTGAAGACAGAAACAGACAAAATGATATTTTTATTTTGATAAAATATATATTTAATATTATAAATATATTTATATTTTAATAAATAATAAATTTAATGTAAAATATATAAATAAATAAAATATAGCTACATATAGTTACTGGCTAGTTTTAGGAATTTCCAGTAATCTAGGACTAAATAACTATACAACTGCTGAGCTCTGAATTGGGATTTCACAGAGTAACACATTATCATGGATCCAATTAGAAGAAACCCAGTTTCAGGCACAGGACCTACAAAGGTTAAAGAAACAACATAAAGTCAGATATTAGAAGGGAGAGGATGTAGCTGGGTGGGATTCTCAAACTTGTTTTCATTTATGTAATAATGTTCTGATACTTAGGGTCTGAAAGAATGGGCAATGAATGATTTACTTAAGATTTGGTCAGTAATCAAAAGAGATGTCTACAGTTGAAGTTTTTGTCTCAGGATTATGCATTTAGAACTAATAGGGAACTTGAAGGCCATTTAACATATCCCTTTCAGTTTATATTTAGCTCAATGGCTTAATACAGGGCTTAGTGATCTGTGGTCATCGTACTTTTCCCTCCATCTTGGTTTGTCCAGTTTTATCTCAAAAACTTTGAAATCTCTTTTGAAACCTGTTCTTCTCTTATCCTCACAAATCAGGTCCCAATCCTGGCTACTCCAGAGAAATTTTCCATCTATAAAGTTAATATTCACAGAGATGAGTTATGGTTTCAAAGTCTAAAGTATCTTTCTCTACCACAATCCCATTTCAAAAAGAATTAAAGTACCTAACATATAATATAAATGAATTATGCCAGAATTTGGTATCTCAGATTGAAAAGGTCATGCCAAGGAATGATGATTTTTTTAATGATTAGATTACAATAACTTGTAATCAATTACAATACAATAACAATTACAATAATTTACAAATCGAGAGGTTCAGAATATTTACAAATAGAGTCTTTGTATCTTGTTTAGCCATTTTAAATAATAATAATAGTAATTATGAAGCATTTTTAGATTCACAAAGAATTTTACAAAATTACAAAATTATTTACCAAAACTGAGGCTAATATTATTATTATTGCCATTTTACACATAAAGAAATTGAGGTTGACTTGCCCAGTTCATATAGCTAGTGAGTTCCAAATTTGAAACTGGGTTTTTTGCATTCCAAGTCCAGCAATGTACCACATAGGTACATGTTAAAAAAAAAAAAAAAAGAATTAAAAGGAATGGATTAAGAATTCTCCCAAGCATATAGGATTTACAAATTAAAGAATTTTTTTTTTACTTGACCTTAAAGGGAAGAACTAGAAATCATCTATGGAAGTTAGATGGGAATAGATTTGGGCTTCAGAAGAATGTAAGCTCCTCGAGGGCAAGAACTGTTGTTGACTTTTGTGTTTTGTTGTTTGTTTGATTTTTTTGCATTTTAACATGTAGACAATTTTCGTATAGTAAGTATTTGATTACTTATTGATTCTTACCAATTAGAATTTAATATAACCAAAAAAAAAAAAAAAACCCTAACAATTAGAACTGCCCACAAAGCCTGAATAGATAGACTTCATTGTAGAGAGTAGTATGGAAGTATGATGTCCTTATCTTTAGAGGTCATTTGTAAAAGTGTTGATTACTTATTAATGATATCTAAAACCTCTACAGTTAGAACTGCCCACAAAAATTGTATAGACTTCATTGCAGAGAGTAGTATGGATGTATGATATCTTTATCTTTAGAAGACATTTGTAAAAGAGGTAATGACTTATTAGTGATTTTTTAAAAAGGGGGTTCTTATTCAGATAGGATTGGAAAACATAACCACTGTTGTTTTTTTTCAATGCTAAGATTCTGTGACTTGAAATGCAGGGATATAGCTAGGTCAAGAGACAGAACGAACCAGCAAGTTGAACAGTACAGAAAACTCATTTATATCATTTTCGACAAGGATTTAGTATAGGAATCTAAATTAAAGTATTACTTTCGGGGTGAAAAATGCACACTTCTAAATCTGGCATTTAAAGTCCTTTATATCCTAGCTCTGTTATTTCTCTTCATATAATCTTCATTCTAGCCAAATAACCTGTTGTCTGAAATTGGCATTTCATCTCCTTCTTTGCACAATCTTTCTGTACATTCCCTTCATACCTCTATCTCTTAGAATTCTTACCTTGAAAACAAAAACAAAAAAACAAGGCAAAACAAAAAAGCTCTAATGTCAGGTAGACATCCTTTAGGACTCCTTTTCTATCTTTATAGATGTTAGCACTATTTTCCTTCTCAAATTATGTTTTATTTCATTATCTGTTTTCACAAGGTTCTCCAAGTAGAATACAACCTTCCTGAGGGCACGAGTTGTTGCAGGATTTTATTGTAGATGTTGTTTTTATACCTAGCATGTAAGTAAATGTTTCAGATCAAGCCTTACTCAGATAGGTCTCATAATTGTACTTAGCTACAACAGTATGAGAATATTAAGCATTGCTTAATAATTGCAATAATTGATACAGGAATAACTTGGGTAACTGAGGTCCATTTTGTCTCTAGAAACATATCTGGTCAGTAGAGTGTGAACAGCTGAAGAAGATTCCCACATCAATGGGACATTCATCAGGCCTGAGGGGCACTGATTCCTTCTAGGCTAATTTTTCTTAGGCCCACAGGTACCCAGGAGGCCTTCTTAATGCTTCAAGCCTTAGACCTTTAGCCAATTAAGTCTCCAAGATAATTTCAATATTTTAAGAAAACAGCAGTGGCAACAACAACTGAACCTAATTTACCATGAGTAGAGTAAGGCCCCAACAAGTCTAATCTAGCCCATGTGGCAGGGCTCTAGGAAATATTGTTCCTACTATAGTAGGTGATAAATAAATATAGAATTGAATTTAATTCAAGAGTCAAAAAGAGCTTGATCATGATTTATGCCATAAAGACTCCCACTTGTCCAGACTGAGGAAGCACCAGACTTAAATGACATTAGTCGTTGGGATTTCTGACAGTGCAAAGGCTGTATTTATAGGTGGCACCTTGCAATATGACAAGACATTTTAAGCCATTAGGCCTCGGGGGCAAAGAGCCTGAAGTGCTGCTTTCTCTGGGGAAATTATTGCCATCACATTGATTTTTGGAGGTTCAAATACTACAGAAGCTTCCTTTTTTAAGTTACTGATTAATTAATATGTTATTGCAGAAAAATACATCAAAAGCCATATAAATGCTAGGATTTACTTTTCTATTTTTACTATTCTCTAAATATTGACAGTGTTTCAGTTTGTATAGAAAATACCATGTCTGACTATCACATGGATTGTCCACAATGCATTGTGTTGATAACAAATTCTTCTATGGAAAAACAATAGTTTTGTGTTGCTTTTTTTTAAAAAATGGTTTATTATAAGGAAATTGATTTGAATATGAAAAGTTACAGACACACTCAACTAGAAATTCAAGACTATGTCATCCATTTCATTTTGAGATGGAAGTAGTCATAATGGACACCTACACTAAGAAGGAATAAAACTTTTCAAAAATTGCTGAGGCAATTGGGGTTAAGTAACTTGCCCAAGATCACACAGCTAGGAAGTGTTTAATGTCTGAGGTCAGATTTGAAGTCTGGTCTACCTGACTTCAGATCTGGTGCTCTATCCACTGAACCATCTAGGTGCCCCAAGTTGTTGATATATTACAATAGTAAACAATAAATGGCAATTCTATTTTATTTGGCCACCTTATTATTCTCCTTCAATTTAATTATATAATATGAAACAGATGTACTCTATTAGGTCTCATTAAAAGTATTTTAATCAGATTGTTTGATAACAATTTGCTTTCAGGAGTATACATAGATAGAAAGAAGTAAAAAATAGAGGCCCTTCATATAAAATTGACTAGCTTACTAGCAATACGACATCATATGTTTTGAAATTTTTATCCAAAAATGGTATCAATAGAAATTATATCTCATCTCAGTCTAAGAACTAGTGGTCAACTAGTGGAATATCAGATTCCAGGACCTTCAATCTTTTAAGGTGGAAACTGCTAGATCCTGGGTAATCTTGATTGTGAGTCCTCAATATTTAAGTAGTTTCTTTCTGACTGCTTCCAATATTTTCTCCTTGTTCTGAAGAATTCTGAAATTTAGTTACAATATTCCTTGGTGTTTTTATTTGGGGGTCTCTTTCAGGAGGTGATTAGTAAATTCTTTCAAAGGCTATTTTACCTTCTGGTTCTGGGATATCAGTGCAGTTTTCTTTGATGATTTCCGAAAGATGATATCTAGACTTTTTTATATCATGGTTTTCAAGAAATCTAATAATCCTTAGATTATCTCTACTAAATCTATTTTCCAGGTCAGTTGTTTTTCCAATGAGGTATTGTACATTTTCTTCTATCTTTTCATTTTTTGGTTTTGTTTGATTCTTACCGTTTCATTGAGTCATTCATTTTATTTGTTCAATTCTAATTTTTAGTGAATTATTATCTTCACTTACCTTTTGTAGCTTGTTTTGTGTTTGGCCAATTGAATATTTAAATGAGTTGTTTTGCTCACTGCATTTTTTTCCATTTCACAAATTCCGTTTTTTTTCAACAAATTGGTTTCTTTTTCATATCTATTTTGCTAAATGCTTTTTCCATTTCATCATATCTATGTTTAAGTTTTCATTACATTATTTCTGTTTTTCTTTTTCCATATCCTCTTACAAAGATCTCATTTCCTTTCCTATTTTTCTTCTGACTTCTCTTTTAAGATCCTTTTTGAATTCTTCCAAGAGACTTATGAAATGAGGACCAAATCATGTTATACTTTGGGGCTTCATCTAGAGCTGATTTGCCTTTAGCAACCTCAGGTTTGACATCTATTCTTATCTCTCTTCATAATAACTGTCTATGGTCAGAGTTCTTTTTGCTTTTTTGTTTTTGTTCTTGTTTTGCTTTGTTTTCATTTTTTTAATAATAGTTTTTTATTTACAAGTTATATGTATGGGTAATTTTACAGCATTGACAATTGCCAAACTTTTTGTTCCAATTTTTCCCCTCCTTCCCCCAGCCCCTTCCTTTAGATGGCAGGATGACCAGTAGATTTTAAATATATTAAAGTATAAATTAGATGCACCATAAGTATATATGAGCAAGCCGTTATTTTGCTGTACAAAAAGAATCAGACTCTGAAATATTGTACAATTAGCCTGTGAAGGAAATCCAAAATGCAGTCAGGCAAAAATATAGGGATTGGGAATTCAATGTAATGGTTCTTAGTCATCTCCCAGAGTTCTTTCGCTGGGCGTAGCTGGTTCAGTTCATTATTGCTCCATTGGAACTGATCTGGTTCATCCCATTGCTGAAGATGGCCAAGTCCATCAGAATTGATCATCATATAGTATTGTTGTTGAAGTATATAATGATCTCCTGGCCCTGCTCATTTCACTCAGCATCAGTTCATGTAAGTCTCTCCAGGCCTTTCTGAAATCATCCTGTTGGCTATTTCTTACCAAACAATAATATTCCATATTATTCATATACCATAATTTATTCAGCCATTCTCTAATTGATGGGAATCTACTCATTTTCCAGTTTCTGGCCACTACAAAGAGGGCTGCCACAAACATCATGCACATACAGGTCCCTTTCCCATTTTTATGATCTCTTTGAGATATAAGCCCAGTAGTAACACTGCTGGATCAAAGGGTATGCACAGTTTGATAACTTTTTGAGCATAGTTCCAAATTGCTCTCCAGAATGGTTAGGTGTATTCACAATTCCACCAACAATGTATTAGTGTCCCTGTTTTCCCACATCCCCTCCAACATACCTCATTACCTTTCCCTGTCATTCTAGCCAATCTGATATGTGTGTAGTGGTATCTCAGAGTTGTTTTAATTTTCATTTCTCTGATTAATAATGACTTGGAGCATCTTTTCATATGGCTAGAAATAGTTTCAATTTCTTCATCTGAGAATTGTCTGTTCATATCTTTTGACCATTTATCAATTGGAGAATGGCTTGATTTCTTATAAATTAGAGTCAATTCTCTATATATTTTAGAAATGAGTCCTTTATCAGAACTTTTGACTGTAAAAATAATTCCCCAATTTATTGCTTCCCTTCTAATCTTGTCTGCATTAGTTTTGTTTGTACAAAAATTTTTAGTTTGATATAATCAAAATTTTCTATTTTGTGATCAGTAATGATCTTTAGTTCTTCTTTGGTCATAAATTACTTCCTCTTCCACAGGCCTGAGAAGTAAACTATCCTGTGTTCCTCTAATTTATTTATAATCTCATTCTTTATGTTTAGGTCATGAACCCATTTTGACCTTATCTTGGTGTACAATGTTAAGTGTTGGCCGATCTTTTTGCTTTTTTGCTCATTTTTTAAAGATTTGAGGTCTGCTGTTAAGTCAAAAGGGGTAACAGTCACTTTAGTTTGTCCTGGGGCTAGTGTTTCTGAATGACTGCCAGTGCTGGGTAGGCAAGGCCAATTCCTATGATCTGGAGTTCAGGGGCTCACAATTTGCCTTTTGTATTTGCTTTGGGTGTCTTATAGAAAATCTGCTGAACTACTGGCTGATAATCAGAAAAGGATATTCTAAGAGCTTCAGGGTACATTCCCTGGTGTGCTAAGGCTGCAATACCCTGGCTTCCACCTCACCTCCATATGGGTACCAGGCACCCTGAACTGTGGTTTGGGCTCAGCAGACTCTCTCCCTGCTTGATTGAAACAAACCTTTTCTGAAGTTCTTCCAAAGTATCTTCTTCTGGAAATTTGTTGTACTCCAAATATTTGTGGGTTCTGTCACTCAAAACACAGTTCAGAGGCTTAAAACATTGATTTGAGGGAAGTTTGGAGGAGGTTACATAAGACATATGGGATCTTGGTTCCACCCCCAAGACTTTAAATTCTTGAAGACCATTATCATTTCCTAATTCTTTCTTTTTTTTTTCCCAAAAATTGAAAAGGCACAGTGCCTTCAACTTATCTTTATTTGTCCTAATCTCCAGTTACATAACTATGCTGATAATTTTCCTACATGTACCTTCCAGTGCGTTCAAATCCTTTTTAAGACATGATTTCTAATGGCTAAACAAATTGTAACACCATGATAAAGTGAAAATAAGAATATCTTTTTTTTTTCACTTACCCATTCTGAGTTTATTATAGTTTATGATATTAGATGTTGAGTTAAACCTAATTTTATTCAAACTACTTTCAAATTTTCCCATCAATTCTTTTTTTTTTTTTTTTTTTTTTTAATTTACTAGCCTTTTATTTACAGGATATATACATGGGTAACTTTACCCATGCTTAACAGCATTAACAATTGCCAAATCTCTTGTTCCAATTTTTCACCTCTTACCTCCCCACCCCCTCCCCTAGATGGCAGGATGACCAGTAGATGTTAAATATATTAAAATATAAATTAGATACACAATAAGTATACCTGACCAAAACGTTATTTTGCTGTACAAAAAGAATCAGACTCTGAAATATTGTACAATTAGCTTGTGAAGGAAATCAAAAATGCAGGTGTGCATAAATATAGGGATTAGGAATTCAATGTAATGGTTTTAGTCATCTCCCAGAGTTCTTTTCTGGGCATAGCTAGTTCAGTTCATTACTGCTCCATTGGAAATGATTTGGTTGATCTCGTTGCTGAGGATGGCCTGGTCCATCAGAACTGGTCATCATATAGTATTGTTGTTGAAGTATATAAGGATCTCCTGGTCCTGTTCATTTCACTCAGCATCAGTTCGTGTAAGTCTCTCCAGGCCTTTCTGAAATTATCCTGTTGGTCATTTCTTACAGAACAGTAATATTCCATAATTTTCATATACCACAATTTATTCAGCCATTCTCCAACTGATGGACATCCATTCAGTTTCAGTTTCTAGCCACTACAAAAAGGGCTGCCACAAACATTTGTGCACATACAGGTCCCTTTCCCTTCTTTATAATCTCTTTGGGATATAATCCCAGTAGTAACACTGCTGGATCAAAGGGTATGCACAGTTTGATAACTTTTTGAGCATAGTTCCAAACTACTCTCCAAAATGGTTGGATTCGTTCACAACTCCACCAACAATGCATCAATGTCCCAGTTTTCCCACATCCCTCAACAATCATCATTATTTTTGCTGTCATCTTAGCCAATCTGACAGGTGTGTAGTGGTATCTTAGAGTTGTCTTAATTTGCATTTCTCTGATTAATAATGACTTGGAGCATCTTTTCATATGACTAGAAATAGTTTCCATTTCTTCATCTGAGAATTGTCTGTTCATAACCTTTGACTATTTTTCAATTGGAGAATGGCTTGATTTTTTATAAATTAGAGTTAATTCTCTATATATTTTGGAAATGAGGCCTTTATCAGAACCTTTGACTGTAAAAATGTTTTCCCAGTTTATTGCTTCCCTTCTAATCTTGTCTGCATTAGTTTTGTTTGTACAAAAACTTTTCAGTTTGGTATAATCGAAATTTTCTATTTTGTGATCAGTAATGATCTCTAGTTCTGCTTTGGTCATAAAGACCTTCCCCTTCCACAGGTCTGAGAGGTAAACTATCCTATGTTCCTCTTATTTATTAATAATTTCATTCTTTATGCCTAGGTCATGAACCCATTTTGACCTTATCTTGGTGTATGGCGTTAAGTATGGATCAATGCCTAGTTTCTGCCATATTAGTTTCCAATTTTCCCAGCAATTTTTATCAAACAGTAAGTTCTTATCCCAAAAGCTGGGATCTTTGGGTTTGTCAAAGACTAGGTTGCTATATTTGTTGACTGTTTTATCCCTTGAACCTAATCTATTCCACTGATCAACTAATCTATTCCTCAGCCAATACCAAATAGTTTTGGTAACTGCTGCTCTATAATATAATTTTAGATCTGGTACAGCTAAGCCACCTTCATTTGATTTTTTTTTCATTAATTCCCTTGAAATTCTTGACCTTTTGTTTTTCCATATGAACTTTGTTGTTAGAAAATAAGAATATCAAGAAATAGAAGGTATAGAAGGATAGCCATATGAATTGAAGCTGAGTAAAGTTAAAAGACAAAGCACAGGTTACAACAATAACTGAAAGTTATTGACTGTAGAAAGATAAAATATATTATAACTTATTTCCATTCTATTGATTTTATAATGTAATTAATTTTATGCAGTATTATTTTTTTTAATTGTTAGCCTCTGACTGAACTTATCTTAATCGAAATGTAGGTTTTTCTGATCTCAACTGACTTAAAAATATGGTTGAAAGGAAGTGTTATCAGTTCTACTACTAGCCCCTAAGATATCTGTTTGCTATCTATATGTTTTAACCAGATTAAACTTGCATATCTGTATGTTGTTTGTATATTTCCTCCATTTTGCTTGGTGCAAACTCCAGTACCCACTCTAAAATATAATTCTTCTATCCTTGTCTCTTCTTATGCAAGTAAGGGAGAAAGCACTCTTCTCTTAGTGGAAAACAAAACAGTAGTCCTGGTCTCCTAGCCAAGATTATAAGAGACAGTTAAGTCACATAAAATATTTTTCATTGTCAAAGAGGGATGTGATCAGCTAAATGTCAACCCACTTTGCCCAACTGTAGCCAATATAATGTTTCCATAATTACCCAGATGCTCTTTCCTCTGTGTCAATAAAAAGTTTTGCCTTGGGGTGGGGTGTGAGGTGGGGGGAGTTAACAGCCTTACTGAGGTAGACATTCTGATTTACTTTGTTACCAACTATATGCACAACTGTTAATAAACTGACTTTGCTAAACTGGTAACTAAAAAAGAAGTTTTAACATCTAGTTTAGTTTGCACAGGATTACTACAATAGACTGATCATCTCCCTCCTTCTAAATTTTATACCTCTGCCAAGGTATAAAATTTAGAAGGAGGGAGATGATCAGTCTATTGTAGTTTGCATTAATTTTCTTGGATAACATGTCATTGTTGGTTTATATGAATCTTCCAACAAACTATGCTATGAACAAGCTATGCTTGCCTATTGGATAATTATGAAGATAATTCTTTTCCTCTAGGTCGGTACTTTACATTTAACCTTCTTTCCTTTAATTTTGTTTGATTTCTCCCAATTTCTAACATGTTGAGATAATATTGACTCACTTTGAGATCACCTTGACATATAATGCATTATTTTTCTAGATAAGTTGTTTGGAGTCAACGTAAAATCTGGACTAAATCAATGGATATCCATTAATATTTTGTAACAATGTTAGAAATATTAGTTTTCTATGTTCAAAACAAAATACTATGTTCAAAGTATTTCCACGTCTCTCAAAAGGAATTGAGATCTTCCTCATACTAGATCTTCAAATACAAACTGGAAAATAGGTGTCAAATATAGTATAAAGACTTATTTCATATAACAATTAAATCCAATGTCTATTCCCTTGTCATTTAGACAGTTCCAAGGATTGGAATGGTCCTTCCAGCTACCATATTCTGTGATTCTTATTTACAAATAAGAAAAATGTCAGTGATCTGAAAAATCTAAAAATGTTTGTATGCTTATACTCAAAACCACCACAACTAAAAAATCAGTAATTTTATTATCCTCTGGCTTCCTTTCTCATTGAAACTCTCATGTCAAGAAGTTCTCAGGGAAATTGACTACAATATTTTTGCTATTGCTTTTGCCACATTCACATACGCATACATATATACACATGTATTTATGTATATATGTATGCATATATATGCACATGTATGTATATGTATACATAAAATATGTCTATGTGTTTATGTGTGTTTGTATATTTCTCCATGGATTTGCAGTTTACAAAAATCAACAAATTATTTTTGCAAATGATTTATATATTCCACTCTTGATTTATGTCACTCTTCCAGTCCTCTAATCTTCTTGAACAAACTATTATCTAACTATGCCTTCCTATACTATATTTATGAATGCAATTCTTGTACCCTATGTCAGTAATTCAAGAGAGTATACTATTCAAGGTATCCAGCTTACTTTATAATCCACTAAAATCTTAAATGGTTTAAATGGTCCAAATCTTAAATGGTTTAAATGGTCCAGATTACCTATGACTCACTCTTGATCTTAATTCAGAGCATTTGGCTATAGGTAAAATGCCAGGTGATGAATGTCAAGGAATAGAGATTGGACTATTATTCCACTGAATGAGAAAAACTCTCCCTTTATCAAGGGAGGGTGGGTACATTTTCAGTAATATATATTCTTAAAGAGGGTTATTTTGAGGGGTTAAGTGATTTGCTTAGGGTCCTATGGCAAGCATACAATGTAAGGAAGACTTAAAGCCATGTCTTCTTGGGCTTGAGGCCAAACTATTTTCAGAAAATAAGACATGATCTTAGTCCAAAGAGAGCATTTTAACTATGAAGAATGCCTGTTCTACCATGAATAATTCTGTAATTCTTCTCAATAATGGTCACCAGAGAGAGTACCTTAAGGATATTGCAGTTCTGGGAAGTATTAGAATTCAAGTGGGATAGTGGAAAGAGTAGAGGGTTCAAAGCTTAGTTGTATTATTTATTACCTGTATGAGTCTAAGCAAGTTGCATTGTCTCTGGGCTTCTAGTTCCTTAACTGTAAAATGAAGTGATTAAACTGTAGGAGTCTGAAATCTGATTCTGAATCTGCTCTATATCTTTGATCTTATAAAAATGAATTTCAAGATCTTTATTTTAGTGATGATAGTAGAGACTGAGGGGGGCTCATGAAGATTTGTTTGTTTTGACTGATTACTAGAGGTGAGAATTATTGCAAATGGTAGCTATATAGATATGTTTATCTCTCTATATAGCTACCATTTGTAATAACTCTATGCAGAAATATATATACATATATATTACCTGGAGTCAGAAAGACCTGAGCTCAAATCCAACCTCAGACAATTACTAGTTATGTATGTGAACAAGTCACTTAATCCTGTTTACCTTAATTTCTTTATCTATAAAATGAGCTGGAAAAGGAAAAGGCATATCACTCCAATATCTTTGCCAAGAAAACCCTAAATGGGATCACAAAGAATCAGGCAACTGAAAAACAATTAAATAACTGTGGTTATTAAAAATGTCAGCCTGGTAGGAACCTGCTTTGGAACTCAGATACAGACTGTTTAATAAGAAAGATGAATGTACACTTACCAACTACAAATCCTTAAGGTAAAGTTTAATGGATCATAGCTTTAGAGGACAAAGAAATGTTAAAAGTTTCCTAGTCTCCTTTTCTTATTACATTTGAACGTGAGATCCAGATTTACCGAATCCAGAATTACGGAGATTTAGACACATAGTAAGGAAACAAAGATGGATTCCACTCCCGGATTACATAACTTCAAACCAGTATCCTAGAAAACTGCAAAAGCCCCTCCTCCAAAATGGGAAGCTTTGTTAGGGAGACATTATGTCATGACTGGAATTAAGATTCTCATATTTTAGGGATAAAATCCCAAATCTCAGTGTTACATAGGGCAAAATTTGATTGTGAAAAGACAATCCATTTAGATTTGTAGCTATCAACATAAGAGAGGCAACATGGTAGAATGGATAGAGGACAGGAGTTAGGGACAAGTCATTTAACTTTTTAGTGTCCCAAGCAACAATCTAAGTCTAACAGTTGTAGAGAAATTGCTCATCTGAGTTGGTAGAAAGAGTTTCCTCAATGGAAATGCCTTAGATCAATGGAATACAGCTAAGTGATTCAATAAATAGAGTAATGGTCTAGGAGACAGAAAGAGATGTGAGTTCAAATTGCCTCAGAGACTTGCTAGAAACATGACCCAGGTAAAACCACTTAATTTCTGTTTGCATGTTTTCTCATCCATCATAAAGGGATGATAATAGCATCAATGTTTACAAACTCTAAAGTACTACTTAAATGCTCATTATACTGAAGACTATTATTGTTATGCCACATGTTTGATGTCCCCAAAAAATATAACAATCTAACTTTACAGATACCAGGTAGGAACTCTACAAATAGTATGCTTTACACTCCATAAGCCATTAAGAATTATTTGTGACTCTAAATTTAATGACATCATGGTACCAATAAAAATAATAGGTTAAAATGGTGTCAGTTCTGGAAATTCAATGTTATATTTAAAAATATTATTTTAATCTCTATGTTGCCAATTGCCCTCCCCAAACACCCTTGAGTGCCTATAAAAATATTTCTCTTTTTTTTATTGTCTTTAAAAGACAAGTTTTAGCTGTCTTTAATTGTCTTTTTTAATGGCAAAATTGTCATTTTAAGCTTATAAACTAAAAAAGATTCTAAAAGAGAACTTTTTTATGAACACAGCAAACATAAAGAAAGGATCCAATATAAAAACATGAATTTCAACTAAAGACTGTTTATCTAAAACTATAAATACTACATATTGTTTTCAAAACTACCCTGCTATTTTGTACTTTCTCCTGTTTCCTTTTGTAATCTGCTGTACATTTTTTCGCCCTTCCTTCCCATCCCTAGAGAAAAAAATAAAATTGGATATGCATGCTGTATCTGTGTATGTGTGTGTAAAGTGTGTGTGAAATCATACTATACATACTTCTAATTATTACTTATTTCTCTGTAGGTAGGAAATATAGAGAATTTCTTCTCCTATTCCTTTCTTGTCCTTGAATATGCCTTAGCACTTAAGAAAGCATACTTGGCCATGTCAAATTTATCCCAAAAGTTAAATACTGGCACAAAATAAAATTATATATGAATATATACATATTTATATGTGTGTGTATATATGGATTTATATGTGCATGTACAGATATACAATGAACATATATACACATATATAAACATATATTTCTATATACATATACACATGTGCATATATATATGCATGTGTGTATGTGTGTTATACATATATATTTTCACTTGAGAATCTTCACAATTTCCATGAAACTTGAAAGGTTAAGAATAGAATTGCAATGTTCAAAAGCAATTAGTCATTAGGAAAATTTTAAATTGGAAGAAAATCACTGTTAAAATATACTGTTTCTTTGTTAAAAAAAAAAAAAAAAAAAAAAGATTTCCTGATTGGAAGAAGGAGGGAGTCTTTATTGGTTAGTAAGAAACATTATAAGAAACATGATACATCTGCAAATAAAAAATATACTTACATAATGAAAATAGTGCAACTGAAAGCTTTATTGCTTTATTTTCCTGAATGGGATGATGATATTTTATGTAGTAAATCAAATTTAGAGTAAAATTGGAATGCAGGTTTTCTCTCAGAGCTACGGTAACTCCTTTAACTTCTCTAATTGATCAGGGCAGGATGAAATGGGGGACAGGGCATTTGAGATATTGGTGGAAAGCTGTAGTTTCCACTTTTTGTGTTATAAATATCTTCTAAATGTCCAGACATAATGACACCAGTTATAGAATCCATGTACTTGATTGAAATCAATGGATCTCTTTCATTCTTCCTACCTCAACTGAAACTAGTGAATTCAATAGTCAAAGTCCCATTTCAGACCACTAACCACATATTCATATGGTGTATTTCACTAATGATTCAAAGTAGCCTTTCAAATTCTTACAAAGTTGGAATAGTAGAAGACTCTGTCTCTTCACTTGCCAGTAAGTCTCACCCCTTTCTAAAAAATACATGTTACAAGAGAAAGTAAATGGAGCAGCATCATAGAATCTGAGCTTAGGATCAATTTATATTGTGAACCAAATGTGTCCTCTATAAATATTTATAGCAGAGGATTTCAGATTATATGTTCAGCATTGAATGGGGCATATTATTCTTATTAATGTTTCATAAACATTTGTACCAAAAACAATATGCTTTACTTTGCTTCTAAGTATTAAGTAGAATTATTGCAGCATCTGCTTCCACTGGTTGAGTGCACAAGCTATTGAAGCCTTGTCATAAATTCTATGATGCATTAAGATGTCATTAAATGTACCTTCTGTGGTTGTCTCCTAATTTACATACCTTGTAAATCATCAGGTAAAATCAAGGGAACTGAAGAGATATCTTCCTGGCTCTTCCCTTAAGCTACAAACCAAGTACCTTCCATTGCTCTTTCTCTTTTCCAGGTCCCTGAGACTTTTTTACTGCCCCCACCCCACCACAGGAAGGCAAAACGTCAAATCAGTTGTAAATATGGTTAATGGACCCAATGATTTATGTTGTTTTTGTTGTTGTTTTTAATGATGCCATTGTTATTATAGAAATACCATTTGAAAATCATCAGTAAATTATTGATTGGGTTAAATTGGCTTGGTTAAATGGAAATTTTGAAGCTACAACTGTCCCTCCAGGGTTCTAATAGGGATAAAGCAACTGAGAGACAAGTAAGATACAAGTGGTGTGTTCCTTATGTAATCTATTTCTATTGCACTGGGATCTTTTGTTTGTTTAGGTTTCTGTATCTTTCGTTTCCGCCTTTCTGTTTTGTCATTATTCTCCTTCATAAAGCTCTGTAGTCTAGTCAAATTAGCTAAAATGATTTCTGATTCTTTTTCCAGGTTTACACATATAATCTGGTAATCTTGTTCATCACACACTATCTTCCATTTCCTATCACTATTTTGTGAGTAGGACCCCATACATCCATCCCCATCTTGATTGTATTTTCTCCTCTTTTCCGCTCTTATAATTTCTAGCGTTCTTCAAAGTTTATCTCAAGAAACACCTCGTACATGAGACTTTTTCCCTCTCTCCCAACCTGCCAGATCCTCCAACCCCTGAAATTATCTAAAATATTTTTTGTATATACTTACATGTGTACAAATCATTGTCCTGATAGACTGTAAGTCCTCTGAGGATAGGGGTTTGTTTTGTTTTTGTCTTTGTTCTCTCAGGATCTCCTATAGTGCCTAGCATACAGTAAATACTCCCTAAATTCTTATTAGTTGATTAGGGAATCATAGACTGATAAGGTGGAAAGTCATCAGAGAGTGTCTAGTCTGACCTTCTTCACCAAATAGGGAAGCATTCAACAATATTACTGACAAGCAGTATTCCAGACCTTCAGGTGATCATCTAAGACTCCTTTATGGGATGTTTGGTTCCTTTAGTTTTGTGGGTTTCTTTGTTCCCATTCTTCTGAAGCAGACAAAAGCTTAATTGACTTTGTTACATCATGTGTCACCTGCCACCTACTCTCTAAACAATTTTTCTCCTATCCTTAGGTTCAGACTAGAGCTTGCCATGGATTTCCTTGTCAATTCTGCTTCTTGTTTTTGCTGATTAGCCAGAATGCTTTGTGAAGAGTACATTATAGCAGTGAGTCAGAGAGGCCGGCTATCGAACTAGATTTGTCAGTCTCCACAGTTTAGCTACATAAGCCTGCATCTTGGTAAAAAAGCTGAACTTAACATCAAACTCGTAAAGATGAGACAGAATAAAGCTGGGGAACAATAGAAATATAGCTGAGATATTTGCTTTTATTTGTTGCTGCCTGAGAATGTAACCTGTTACATGACTGCCTTTTTGGATCTTTGCATTTTGAATAAAATTATGCAACAAGGAACTCTAGCATAATAGATTTGTTCAGTGGGGTGTACTTGAAAGTAGGAAAGTTCAAATAAGTTTCATGATTGAGATTCAGAAAGAATGGAGGATAACTGGAGGAAGAAAAACAGGAAAATAGTAAATAAAACTTTACCTAACATAAGGCATAAGAATGCCAGAAATATTTACCTGTATATTTCATTCTGAATTTGTCTAATGAGCATGAAAAAGGAGAAGAGAAAGAGGAACTAGCAGAAGGAGGAGGAAAGAGAAGAAGAGGGATGGAGAAGAATAGATGGAAGAAGAGAGGAGAAATAACCTTTCATTTCGGGTAATGTCTGCCACTGTAATATATGACTTTCATCTGTGACGATACAAAGTTTTTCAACTTCCTTAAAAAAGGGGTAAAATACCAAATAATAGGAATCTTCTAAAATATTGTGATTTTTATAAGAAATCTTAGTTTTTAAATATTGTTTTTATTTTTGCTCCAAACATTTAAATGAACCTTGATAACAATAAGTCCTTAAAATATTCTTTTTTTATTATTGCTTTTTATTTTTCAAAACATATGCATGGATAATTCTTCAACATTAATCATTGTAAAACCTTGTGTTCCAATCCCCCCGCCCTTCCTCCACCCTCTTCCTTGGATAGCAAGAAGTCCAATATATATTAATAATGGTAGAATATAGGCTAAATCCAATATATGCATAAAATATTCTAGAAAGGGGAATAGTGAGAAATAGAAATTCCCTATAGTATCTAAGCCTTATTAACATCAATATGTACTTCCTTTCATTAGTGTACTAGAGAAATAACCTGAGTGTATTGGGAATAGGGTGAAGGAAAGGTTAGGGATAGGAAAGGAGGAAAAGTGATTCTCATTCTTAGTTGTTTTAAAATGTAAAATGTTACTATATATCACCTTGCCATTGTCATTTTTTTGTTGTTGTTGTTGTTGTCTCTGGATACTATTCCAAGAAGCTACCTAAAGTAGAACAGTTTCAGAAATCAATTCATGTGTATGAGAGCCACAGAACTATTTCTCTCTATATATGCTAGTGGTTATCTCAGAAACTGAATTGTCATTACTGTCTGCATGTTTTTGATGAGCATGTGAGAACTCGGAAACTAATTTAAAATGTCAAGCTCATCAAAAACACAATCATCTTTTCTATCAAATAAAAAGCCTATCCAATCTCAATAATAAGGCATATACAAGATGAAACCTGCATTAAGATAGCTGTTTAGATAACACTGAAAATCTGATATCTTAGATAGAAACAATATCATTCCACATGTTTTGATCCACAAACTGAATTTCATTTTTCCTTGAATATTTGAGAACTATTTGACACTTTCTAAAATATATCTAAACAAAAAACTTAATACTAGAAAATTAATGTAAAGAACTTTTAAGTGGTTGTTGACATTTTATAGACCTTTAAGATTTACAAGTCATTTTACAAACCTGATTTCATTTGGGCCTCAAAGTAACCCTATGGACAAAGAGATAATCTTATCAGTATTTTGTAAATGAAAAAACTTAGGTTCAAGAGGACAAATGATTTTCTCATGATCACATTTAAAATTAGTGTCACACATTAAACACACCTATTCTCAAATTGTTTTAATCTCTCTTGATGCATAGTTGGTTTTAAGTTCTGCCTCTTATACAAACCAACTATGTGATCTTGGGCAAATCATTAGTCTCTCAGTCAAAACTAGGAGTTTAGAAAGTTCTACAGAGTTGTTGCAATGTCATTTCAGTTGCATCTGGCACTTGTGACTTCATTTGGGGTTTTATTGGCAAAGACACTGGAATGGGTTCCCATTTCCTTCTCCAGCTCATTTTCTAGATGAAGAGACTTAAGGTAAACGGTCTTAAATGAATTGTCCAGACACAGCTGAAACTGAATTTGAACTCAGGAAGATGAGCCTACCTAACTCCAGGCCCAAAACTTCATCTACTATGCCCCCACCTACATAACCCTCTCTAGGGTTACCATTTTGTATTCTCTGCATTAGTGGAACATGTTCCCTATATAAATTCACAATTTCCAGTAAAAATATTTAAAAGATATGATAAAATACTATGTGATATGATACCTTGTAATAGGACACCTCAGCTTTTAATCTACGGCCTTTGAAGGCAGGAACTGTAATGTTCTGCTTAGCTTTCTGCAGATCTCAGGATCAGCCTTGATCTCAGCAGAATAATCACCACAATAATAGTCAGGGATAAAGTCCAAAGTCTTTATTATCTCCTTCCCAGTCTGTCTCCTTCGCCTGGGGCCAGGCTAGCTTTCTGGGGGACCTTAAGATGGATCTTAGTCTCAGTGGAGAAATTCAGGAGGCAGGAGAGCCACCAGGATGCTGGTCAAGTCTTCTCTTTCAAAGTGCAAGAGACTAGAGAACCACCACGAGATTGATCAAAGATGGAATCTCTGTGGGTGACTTTGTCCTCAGTTTAATTATCCTATTACAAGTACATCATCATAGTGTCAGTCTTGTACAAAAGGTGTCCACTTGTAGAACTATACTAAGTACTAAGTACATGTAAACTAGAGAATCATTATCTTAATTCCATTGAGTTAACACTTTGTTTTAGGATTAAACCAATCATACTGATCTTTAGAGGAGGCTTTCTGAAAGAAGTCAGGTATGAACAGGAAAGTTAAGTATAGACAGGATTGAGACACACACACACACACACAGAGAGAGAGAGAGAGAGAGAGAGAGAGAGAGAGAGGAGAAATATTGAGAAGGTAGAATAGTTCTACCTTCTCTAAAGAATAGAGAACTATTAATCACCATGCTAAACTAGAAACCCATTGTCTTATCAATTCCACTGAGTTAACACCTTGTTGTAGGATTAAATTAATCATACTGAGGTTTAAGTATATTTCTCTAGAGTTCCTGCCTTTTATAAGGAATTATGTCTCAAATTCCTTTAGTATGTTTTTTTAGCCCCTAGTACAAGGCTAAACACAGATTCAGACATGAAAAAAATACTTGGTACCCAATAAATAAAGTCTGGTAACTAAATTATAAGTTTGGCATGTGAAATGGAACCCAGATTTCTTGACTCCATCCCTTCTCATAATATTGTCTTTCTGTAAGAGGTAATGAATTATAATGAGCATCTATTTGTAGATTTAATTCTGTGAGAAAACATGGACCAAGGATGTTATAGATACTTACAACCACTCTTATTTTCTTCAGTAGGTTTATTCACTTTAAAACTAGAAGACATTCTACATATCATCTAATCTAACATCTTCATACTAGTCACTGATGTCCAGAAAAGTTAGATGATTTACCTATATTCTCACAGTTGACATGCCTGATGCAAAGCATTTATTAAATGTCTATTATATTCCAAGCACTATGCTAATTTCTGGGGATACAAATGTAAAAGATACTTCTTTTATTTAAAGTTCCTGACATCAAAGGAACTTACATTATAATTAGGGAAGAAAACATACACCAAAAAGAGCAGAACATGGGAAAAAATATCAGAGCCTAAGTGGCAATGGCCAGATGGATGTGAAGGAACAAAGTATGGCTTAAGTGAGTTTATACTACTCACAAATCGGGACAACTCAGCTCTAAGACAGAATTGTTCACCAAAGCTGTTCATATTGCCAGAGCAAGATCCATTGCAAAACCATGGGGAAAGCACTGAACTAGGAGAAGAGTAATAGCTAATAATTCTGGCATGTGGGACAGTCATAAAAGTGTCTTGAAATAAAAATGTTAAAGACAAACTCATTTGAGTAGGAACGGTGAAGGAAAAGAAGAATGAGAAAAGGATTTCGGATATTGGAAAATAAGAGTTCATTCAGGGAAAGGTTCTGGTATGTTCATTTGTGTGTGTGTGTGTGTGTGTGTGTGTGTGTGTGTTGGGACAGAAATGATAGATTCAAAATGAAATCAGGAGAATACAACTTGGGTAAGGAAAAGGGCAGGGCTAGTCCCATTTTTGCTATGCTACTTATCTTTCTGAATAGAAGTTATTTTATTTTTGACCACAAAAATGTCAATGTAACTAAACATGTGTATATGCATGCATATATGTGTGTGTGTGTGTGTGTGTGGTGTGTGTGTGTGTGTGTGTATGCATATACATATATAAATTTCCAGACCAATGATTTCATCAGTATTGGAACTTGTCCCTACGGAAGCAGAACATCGACAATTGCCTAATTTATTGTCTCTCTGTTTCTATCTCTACATTTCTTTCTCTCTCCATATCTGTGTGTATATCTGTTTCTTGGTCTGTCTCTGTCTTTATCTCTGTCTTGTTCCCTATCTTTCTTTCTCTCCTTCTACCTTCTCAATATTTCTCTTCTCTCTCTCTCTCTCTCTCTCTCTCTCTCTCTCTCTCTCTCTCTCTCTTTGTGTGTGTGTGTGTGTGTGTGTGTGTGTGTGTCTCAATCCTGTCTATACTTAACTTTCCTGTTCATAACTGACTTCTTTCAGAAAGCCTCCTCTAAAATCTCCAGCCCATAAGGATTTTTGCCTTCTCCGAATAATTATTACTGTCAAAACCAGTGTCACAAACTTTAGAATATAACCATGCTGATTATTTGCCTCTTGCATGAGGCAAAACTACTCAACTATGTTGCTTCAGGGCTGCAGCCTTGCCCTATATTACTTTATATGCCCCTTAGCACCTAGCACACAATTAAGTGCTGAGTAAATACTGTTTTGCTTAATGGAAATGCTTGTGATTACCTTGGTTAGAAGAACAAAGTAAATCTAACATTAATCCCACTCACTCAAATATTCCCCTCTATCCTACCCCAATTGAAATTTTTATCATAAGATTGCTTTAGATTCCTCTGCTACTAAGTCTCACTAAAGTAAGTAAATGTGTCCTTTTGTTCTTTTTCTCTACAGTCCTATCTTTAAAGTTATTGACTATATAAAACTGGGTAATGTCCCCTCTCCTCTCAAGACTACATCTACTGAAAACCTTTCACCCTGTACAAAAATTCAACTTTACAAAATTCAAGGTGTTGGAGACATGAGTTGATAGCAATAATAATGAAAAATGATCCTGAGCTTTAGTGGATTGCAAACTCAGTATGAAACAGAAGTATGAAATGAGTGGCAAAAAAAAGCAATGTGATCTTGGGTTTATTAAAGGGAGAAACATAAAAGTGAGGGTTCCACTGTTCCCACTGTTTCACCCTTTTCAAATCAGATAGAAGATAGAAAGGTTCCAGAAGATGCTAAATAAAGGGTCTTGAGTTCATATCTGTGGATCAGTTGAAGACATTGTTCCTGTTTAGTCTCGAGAAGAAAGAAGTAAAAGAGAGCTAATAGCTCTCTCCAAGTATCTGAAGAGTTGTTAAAGGGAAAAGGCTTGTCTTGTTCGGTTCCAGAGATCAGAGCCAAGAACAATGAGCAGAAATTGCCAAAAAATGGGAAATTTAGGAAAAACTACCTCAAATTAAGCTACTCCAAAGCTGAATGGTTTGCTTGAAAATATGTTAAGCTCCCCCTCCTTTGAAGTCTTCAAAAAGAAGCTGAATAACTATTTCTGGGATGTGCAAAATTGTTGATTATTTTATGTATGAGTTAGAGAATATGAGGTTCCTTCCAACTCTTCCTTTGTTTTTTTCTGATTTTCTTAACCAAGACATATTCTGAATCTGTGCCTACATGTATGAATAGAACTGACTGAATTTCACTAAAAAAAATTAAAGGCTTTCTGTTGAATATGACACAAAACAATCAATCTGACTGCATTTCTCACTTGATAACTAGCTGCTTTATTGTTAAGCAGATGATGGACTACTATGTGCTGGTCCAATTAAAGATGGCACATGGGATAGTCAAAACTGACTTGAAGAGAGGAGGTGAGGAGCAGAAATATATTACCAACTATGTTTTCCCAATTAAAAACTCAAATACAGACAATTCTAACAAAATTATTTGACAAAGTAAGCTAATAAAGAAATGGGCTCTTAAAAATAACTTTTAACAACAAATCTAGTCTTTGAAACTACTTTATCCATGTTGATTTGATCATAAAGCAAATTTGCTCTTGAGTCATTTAATGTTAGAGATTAATTCAAATATTTCAGGTTCCTGAGAGATAATTGATATAATATTTGAGGTCTGAAGACCTCATGAGTCATGGAGAAAATAATTAAATCTAATTCAGTAATGTCATTACAAAGTTGACACTGGACCATGGTGAATCATTCAAAGATCTCATGGAAGAAAAGTTAATGTTATTTGACATAATAAAATAAATGCTTTCATTTTACTATACTATTTTTTTCATTTGTTCTCAAATTTATTTATTCATTTGCTTAAATAAATAATTTAACATTTTTTCAATTATATTTAAAACAATTTATATTGGTTTTTAAATTTTTTTTGAATTCCAGATTCTCTCCCTTATCCCCAACCCCATTCTACATTTTTTAAAATAGCTTTTTATTTACAAGTTAATGCATGGGTAATTTTAGAGTATTGACAATTGCCAAACCTTTTGTTCCAATTTTTCCCCTCCTTCCCCCCACCCCCCTCCCCTAGATGGCAGGATGACCAATACATGTTAAATATATTAGAGTATAAATTAAATACAAAATAAGTCTACATGTCCAAACCATTATTTTGCTATACAAAAAGAATCGGACTCCAAAATATTATACAGTTAGCCTGTGAAGGAAATCAGAAATATAGGCAGGCAAAAATATAGGGATTGGGAATTCGACGTAATGGTTCTTAGTCATCTCCCAGAGTTCTTTTGCTGGGTGTAGCTGGTTCAGTTCATTACTGCTCCATTAGGACTGATTTGGTTTATCTTATTGCTGAAGATGGCCAGGTCCATCAGAATTTATCATCATATAGTATTGTTGTTGAAGTATATAATGATCTCCTGGTCCTGCTCATTTCACTCAGCATCAGTTCGTGTAAGTCTCTTCAGGCCTTTCTGAAATCATCCTGTTCGTACTGAACAATAATATTCCATATTATTCATATACCACAATGTATTCAGCCATTCTCCAATTGATGGGCATCTATTCAGTTTCCAGTTTCTGGCCACTACAAGAGGGCTGCCACAAACATTCTTGCACATATAGGTCCCTTTCCCTTCTTTAAGATCTCTTTGGGATATATTACTCTACTATTTATATTTATACTGCTCTTTTACTATACTATACTATACATGATCACTTCCTGATGGAAAATGCCAGTTATTAAATAGAAAATTCTTTTCATGAATGAAATCCAAATTTGCAAGTTTCAAAGTGTCTCAAGTTAATGTCAAACCATAGCCAAGAGCTATGCATTTGTGACTGGTTGATAAACCATGTGGAACCATTTTCTACTGACTTATCAGTCAGTAAAAGCTGGGAAGCAATATTAAAGGAGTTATACTTTTTTTTTGATCCTTCTGTCCCTTAGAGGGTTCATCCTGTTATTGGATATTTGTTAGGATAAACATGCGGGTAGCCAGTTGACTGCATTTTTGCATTTAAAAAAAATCTCTATTCATTTGTTATCATCTAGACACAGGTCACAGTGATATTTCACTCTAACCATGTAAAACTGATATCACTTTAAAAAATCTTCCTACATCTTTCTTTGATATGAAATGTTATTAAGCAATAGCTTTAATATTTTATATTTGTTCAGTTGGTTGTTTTTAACCTAAGTAAAACAGTGCAATTATCTTTGAGGACAGAAACTTTCTTTTCTTTTTTTTGTCTTTTATCTCCCAAACCTACCATAGCACCTAAAAGATAGTAGGTATTTAATGAATGTTGGTTGGTTTGTTGGTTAGTTGATCCTAGACCCCATCTACAACATTGCCAATTTAACAGAACCTTAGAAAATAAACCATTGTGGTCCTCTCTAAAAATGCCAATTCATTTTGGGAAAATAATATCATGGAGCCTATGAATTGCTTCCACAATGACATCTGAAATGCCTTATCCATGCAGCAGAGTAGTTTGTTGTGGTTATTATTGCTGTTGTATTATTTGGATCAACACTTATTAGCCATTCTCTTGTTTTAATGAATGTAATAGAAAGCATGCTATGCCTTAGAAGGCTCCTAAGTTTAAATCCTATCTTAATCACCTCATTGCCTCTGAGACCCTGATAAGTCATTTAGCATGCCAGAGATTCATTTTCCTCACTTGTAAATTAGAGAGAAGATTATTTTGCACACGTTGAAGTATAATATAAACATGAGTTATTATTCCTCCTACTTACTAAATCAATATAGCCTGAGGGCTAAGAATTTTACCATATCTCTAAGATTGGGGATATTTAAGTATAAATGGCAATCTAGAGTAGAGAATCTGTCCTTAGAATAACTATGATAAAGGTAAAGTTCATTTTCCCTGACTTCCAGGGGCCTCTTAGACCACAGAAGAAAAGTATTTGATTAAACAAAGACACATTAAGGTATTAACAACTAGGAAAATATTGTACTATGTCTATAAATAGTTGATATTTTTAAGTTGGAGTTTATAACTCATAGGAATTCATTTTATTTTTAATGGGTGGTGGGAGAAAAGTAGCTAGTTGTCTTAAAATCACAGAACTAGGAAAAGTGCCTTTGAGCCAACCCACATATACTTACTAAGTGCTCTAGATTTCACTCTAAATTTAAAATTTTTACCTGACATTGACTCGGTAATCAGATTTTAATACAGATTTATTCTTAAATATGATTCAGAAGAAGTGTAAATTTCACAAAAATTACTCTCATTTGGAAAAATGATATCCCAGGTTTTATTCTTCAAATACTAATCTCAGCTCAAATATCATTAGGAATTAGAAGTGCTTCATTACAAACTTTGTTTTGTTATCAATGATTGACTATTTTGCCTTGCATCCAGTTGTGCTGAAAATGGCTTTTATTCAAAAGATAAAGAGTTCTGTACAAAAATAGCAAGAAGAGACTTCTATTAAAGTTCTACCCTGATGCTGCATTGTGACATGTTATCAGTTTAAATCATGTCACTGCTACCTCCTTAGGAATGTTCAATAGCTCCCTTTTGCTTCTGGATTAAACTGCATATCTCTTTACCCTGACATTTGAACACCTTTACAACTGGGATTCAGGCTATCTTTACAGGTTTTTGGACATTACTTCCTTCTTTCGTCTATCTTTCTTCTGTCTTCAGGTCACACTGGCTCTGGAATTGTTGTTCCATCTCCTATCTTCATGCCTTGATAAAGCTGCAGTCCCATGACTATTTTATTCTCCTTCCTCTCATCTTTGTCTTAGGATCTCTAGTTTCGTTCAAAGAATAGAATGCAATATCCCCTGTTGGAAGCCTTTCCTTATATTTTATAATTCTTTCCCCTTGTCATTCAGTGTTTCTTACTTTCCATCACTAACTCAGGGCCTTCTAACTAGGAAATACTTTATAAGAATTTATTGTATTAAATTTGATTGGTTTAAGCTAGAAAGAGGAAGCACCAGCTCTTTCAGAAAGTACCAAATTGAAAAGTCGTCAAATACAAACCTAGAAAGGACTATATATTTGTAATTCAAGAATTAACCTGATAAGAAATTCAACAAAAAAGAATGGGACATCTGGTAATGTATTTTTGGCCAGAGTAACTCCTAAGAAATCAAATAAGGCAAAAAAAAAGATAGTGATTTCCAATATTAGAGAGTTGGGTGGAGGAGGGGCTCGATGGGAAGTACCCTCATCAGTAAAATCAAGAGCATTTCTTGTTATATTCCAATTTTTCTTTTGATTGCTTATAACCAGAATGTAATAGCATGTTACATAAATTAATTCTCTTAGGAATTTCTGGAATTTTTTTTGTTTTTGGTACTTACAAAATCTGTTCTGTGATATTGTTTTAAAATTTAAGTTAGATGTGTTTTAATAAAATCAAACTTTCTTTTGATGTTTTGTGGATTCACTGGACTTTGTCACCTGCTAGTCAATAATACATCTGAGCAACTTCTCAGTATGATTAGTAAAAGGAAGTTAATTTCTAAATAAGTAAAAAAAAAAAAAAAAAAAGCCTGATGATCCTTAAAAATGGATAATGAAATGTAATTCCTCTCCTTGTTACAAAGAGGCAGTAGACTACAAGGTCTTAATATTAATGTACATTGTCAGATGTGATCACTGTATAGGCAGGTTGCTGTTACTTGTCTTTTCTTTCATTAAAGGGATGAGTTCAGACTGAATGGTGAGTTAAGGTGACTGATAGTAAGAAAAAAATATGCATATATTTTTGTATTTGTATCTATCGCTATATATTTCTTATGCATGCCATATTACATTCTATATAGCATGTAATATATGTGCATAATTACACATATACATATATGTAGCCATTATATTTGTAAATCATTTAATATCAAATACCATCAAAAATCAAATTATTGGATTAGTCATGAGAGTTGGGCATATAAAAAGAATCTTCAATACCTATTTTTTCAATGTATACCACTGTCTTATAGTCAATGTGTTTTTGTGTGTATCTAAGAAAAAACATTTTTATAAATTTTTAAATGAGAGAAAATACTTATTTGAGAAATATTTCAGTTAACTTTGGCACCTAAATCTTGTTCTTTTGCCAATACCATTATATATTGTTACATTTTGCTCTCAAATGTTTGTGTTGCTAGACATAGGTAAAATAGATTTTCAAAAAGTAAGCTTGCTTTATTTATAATTACAAAATTTAATATGTGCATGTGTACTCCACTGCTTTCTAAATTTACTTATTACTCTTTATTTAATTATAGATATTCCAGGGTATAACTACTTATTGTTTTTGAGATTTTAAAGTAGCATCAAGTGTCTTTATAAAGCCATTCAATATTTATACAGGAGCTTGTGGAAAAATTCAAATAAAATATGAATATATTTTCCCCCTTCCATCAGTACAGCATTTTATACTGACAAGATCATTTCTTAAACAATGGTTAGCTCTCTCAGAAATTTCTGTCATAATCACATTTGATAAGTATACCATCAAGGTCATTAATAAAAATATTAAATAGTATAGATCCCTAGAGCACTCTCTCTAAACTGATGTGTGTGTGTGTGTGTGTGTGTGTGTGTGTGTGTGTGTGTATAACCTTAGTATTTTATCAGTGCAGGGATCATCCTCTAAAGAAATTGCACTCTTACACTCTTAGTGTCTATCAGTACTCAGTACATTTTACTTATAGTAGAGTTATCTGGAGTACAGAAAAGTTAAGTGACTTGTCCAGAGTCACACATCCAGTATGTGGCAGAGATGGGACATTAAGCCACATTATCCTGAATCTGAGAGCAGCCCTCCCTGGCATTCATCCATTAATGACGCTTCTTTCAGTCCAGCTGTTCAGCTAGTTCTCGTTCCACTTATAGTAACAGATGGTGAGATGTGGGCTGGACATCTCACCATCTGCTGTACAAGAACAGCTTGTAGTCTTTATCAAATTCTGTCCTATATATTATTCAAAACTTTTTTTTAAAATGGAAACAAGGTTAATTTAGAATTACTACTGTAATTTTTGATTAGGCTGTGCTATTTAATTTTCAACACAATTTTTTAGGTTGCTCACTGACCATTTAATAAGTTTCTAGAATTTTTCCAAGAATGAACTAAGTTATTGGCCTATACTTGCATAGTTCATTCTTAACCTTTGTGGGGGGAAAAAAATATTTACGAGAACATTTGCCTTTTCCAAATCATTTGTTATCTCTTCTGCTCTCCACAATCTTTCAGTGATCATTCATCAATTGCAAATATCTTTTGTTATTGTTGTTATTGTTTTATTTGTGTGTTTACATTTTTAGAACCTGAGAGTGTTGGATTTTGATTTTTAATCTATTCTGCTATCCACTTGACCCAGCAATACCAATATTTCCAAAGATGATTAGGGGGAAATAAAAAAGAGCCATCATGGTCTAAAATATATATAGCAGCTCTCTTTGAGGTGGCAAAAAAAAAAAGGAAATTACACGGATGCCCATCAATTAGTGATTGGTTGACCAAGTTGTAGTATATGGTCATGATGAAATATTACTGTGAGTAAGAAATAATGAGCTGAATAATTTTAGAAAAACATGGATAGACTTGCAGAAAATAACAAACAACAAAGTGAGCAGAAACAAGAGAACACTGTACACAGCAACAGCAATATTGTCTTAAGAATAATTTTGAGTGACTGTTATTTTGATTATTGTAAATATCTAAATTAAAGTATAAAGAACCTATGAAGGAAAATGCTATCTGTATGCAGAGAAAGAAATCTCTCTTTCTTCTCTCTCTTTCTCTCTCTCTCTTTCTCTCTCTCTCTCTCTCTTTTTCTCTCTCTCTCTCTCTCTTTCTCTCTCTCTCTCTCTCTCTTTCTCTCTGTGTGTGTGTGTGTGTGTGTGTGTGTGTGTGTAATGGTAGCCAAGATTAGGACCAGAGAAGAAAATAATAATGAAAAAAATTTACTTGGTAGCTTTCTTTAAAAGCTATAAGCAAGTTTTACAAAACAAATTTACAGTTCCATATGCAATTTTTTTTTCCTGAGGCAATTGGGGTTCAGTGACTTGCCCAGCTATGCAGTATTAAGTGATTGAGATGGGATGTGAACTCAGATCTTCCTGACCCAGGGTTGGTACCCTACTGTGCCATCTAGCTGCCCCTGCTTGTCTTTTTTATATTATTATTATGACTCGATGTTCTAGAAATGGTTGTTTTATTGCTTAAATTAAAAATAATGAGTAATTTATAAGAAAAAAAAATCTGAGAATGTACCTCCTCAGGAACTGGTGACTTGAACTCTACAAAGGCAGCCACATGCTCTCTTACCATAGTTTTTTTTTTTGTTTTTTTTGTTTTTGTTTTGTTTTCCTGGCTATTAATTCCACATTGTCCATTTTGTTCTATCTATAGACCAATCAGTGAGCAGACATCTAGGAAATAACATTTAGCATGGAGTCAGGAAGAAGTAATTTTAAGTTCAACTTAGTAATGTGGATCCTGGCCGGGTCATTTAAATTCTATTTGCCAGAATTTCCTCATCTGCAAAATGGGGATAATAATAGTATCTACATCATAGAGTTCTTGTGAGGGCCAAATGAGATAATAATTGTAAAGTGCTTAGTATGGTATTTGATACATTTTAATACTATATAAGAATTATTTTGTTCTCATTATTAATTATTCTGTCTGGAAGATAAAACAAGAGCAAATAAAATTGAGCAGTTCTACTTTATTCAAGTCATCAATTAACATCACCTTATTCTCCTCAAGTGACTCTTCTTCAGCCAAACTCTATGGGCCAATATAATCTAAAAAGAAATGCTCACATTTTTATTTTCCTCAGCATTTTTTACCACTCTTTAATATTCAGTAATATGGACATTATGAAATCATTCTGTTTTTTAATTTTAAAATGATGTATTTTGTTTTTATGTTATAAACATTTACAAATTATCCCCACTGAGTTTTTTTTGTAATAAAGTAGAAGTAGTAAAATGGATAATATTATTTTCTCATCTCAAAATACATGCAATGTTATGCATTTGTAGTAGCCCTGTCTACTTAAAAATAAATAATAAATGTATTCTTTCTTAACCTAAACCACATTGAAAAAAAGAGAAAATAACAACAAATTCCTTATAATAAATATAATTAGTCAAGAAAAACAAATTAGCTCATTTGCTATCTTCAATTAGACACATGTTTCCATCTCTATTGGTGGATATTGATATAGAGATTAATATTAGCATTGATGTAGTAGATTATATAGACATACAGGTAGACTATCTAGATATTGATGTACATTAGATATAGATAATACAGATAGAAATAGATAATGTAGATTAGATATAGACATAGCTATGTCTCAGTCTATATTCTAAATTTCTTCACTCTGTTAAAGGATAGATAACGTATTATATCACCAACTCTCTAGAATAATGGATAGTCATTGTATTGATCATAGTTCCTAAAGATTTCAAATTTATAACTTTACAATATTGTTATTGCAAATATTATCCTAGTTCTGTTCATTCCATTTTTCATTAATTAATAAAAAGTCTTCTAAGTTGTTCATTTTTACAATATTGATGTTATAATAAATACATCTTTCCATATCTCTTTGAAATGTTTTATTTTTTTATTTACAGAGAAAAACATTATTCCATCACATTCAGATTTCATGATTAGTTCAGACATCAGCAATAAAAACCTCAGCCAGAAGAAATTCCTTAAGGGACTAAATGAACCCAAAGGACTTTGGAACTAAAGTACAATAAAATTGAACAAAACAAAACAAACAAGTATCTTCAAACAAAAGGATATATGCACATGAACTGGTGTAATATGCATGTATCTATCTATACGTATAGATAGATACATGCATATTACACATGTGAGTATGTGTATCCTCAGTGTAAAGGAAAAGAAAAAGCCTCCAACAAGTTCTGTAATAGGAAGTCTTTTATCTCTTTATATTATTATTATTTTATATAACATACAATATAGTATTATTTTAATTGATAATTAAAGTTAATTAATAATTAACTATTAATTACAAATATAGTAATATTTTAAAGAATAAAAAACAGGCAGCATGGGAAGAAGCTTAACTGGTTGTGGTAGGGAAGTAAATCAAAATAATTCTCTCCTCCTTCCTCTTCTCTTTCAGCAAAAAGATTCTCTATGCCATCAGAGGAGCATATACTTACATTTAATTGAGGATTTAATTTTTTTTTTCTTACTCTCTCCTTGTTGAAAATACAAAGTTTCAACTAAGGCCAATCACTAGAGAAGAAAACCTTGGTGTGTGTAAAGAAAAAGACACAGAAATAAATCCCTGATATAAGGAATAGAAAAGTCTGGTTTAAAGAAAGACCTTGGGGGCAAAAGAAAGATCCTTCAGTTGATTTCTTCCCTAGACTAGGGAGAGATCTTGAGTCCAACTCTTAGGGCTTCAGCAATAAAAATATATAAACAAGCCAAAACAAAAACATAAAAGGTTTTGTGCCAAGAACAGCCAAGACGCGAATAATAACTTAAAACCAACTAGAATCAAAACTTTAAAAAAAAAAAGTTTACTCACAAAAAATTAATAATCTTTCCAAAAAAGTAAACAAGAGTACAAAAAAATTTATAAAATAAATGACAACAAAGTAAGAGAAATTTGGTGAAAAGACTAACACTTAACAAAAGGCACATATAAAATGTTACTATAGCAATTTCCTTTCAAAAACTGAGTGGAATAAATAAAAATTAATGGCATTAATTGTTAATTTAAAGACAAGAATTCTCAAAACAAATTTAAAAGAATGAGAAAACAGGAAAATATGATCTCATATCAAAAATACACATAAATATAAAAACAAATCAAAAAGAAGTAAAAATCATATCTTGAAATCTATGATTAAAAACAAGACTTAGATTTATATTTTCAGAAACCACCAAAGAACACTGCTCAGACATATTAAATCATATGTAAAAGGAGTTTGTGGAAATACAAATAACTGACTTATCATCTCTTGAAAAAAAATTCCTTAATGACTACTCCCAGGAAAGTCATTGTCCAGATCAAGGACTTCCAGAAGGAAAAAAAAAAACAAGATAAAATGCTGCAAGCAGGTAAAAAAGAAAAAGAAAAAACAAAATTCAAGTATAGAGGAACTATGCTTGAGATCATATTTTTATTCATTAACTGCAATTTCCAAAATAAGAAACAATCCTAAAGAGATTTAAAACCGTACAATTGTCTATTTATATATGTGGGGGGGACAGTGACCACTAACTCCAAATAATTCAAATAGATGGTTCTTAGAGTCAGAGTAGAAAGCAATTTATTCAATTTCTATAGAAAAGGATATCACCTTCACCAAATTATTCAAGTGAAATGAGGCAAAGTATAGGTAACATAGCAGGGTTTTTATACCCTAAAACAATTTTTCCTTCATTCTGGGCCCCACCTATTTCTGATTTAGCATCAAGGCTCATAGTCTTTCACAGGAATCCATTTCACCCTTAGGGTACAAGAATAGGGAGAGTATAGATTATAAAGCATTTTGTGTGAGATTAAGCAAGGATACAAAGCAAAGGGGGTTTTCTGGAATTGTGGTAGGGATCAGTTCTCTGAGAAGACCTCACATCCATCCCACTTAATCCCTTCTCTGTTTTGATCATTTGGGGACTTCTCACACCAATTCTAATATAATTTCAACTTCTATATGTATCTCATCTTCTAGACTTCCCCTATCTTCTTGATTTATGGACTCCCATCATCCCCAATTCTCCATTAATTGGTTGACAGAGAAGTTACAGAACATAAATGTCCACTTTTCATGGGACTGCCAGTCCTAGCTCCCAAAGAGCTTATATTCTTTTGGGATAAAATAAACTCTACCCTGGATGCCCTTGTCAGTTTCAGAGTTTTAATTTAAATTCCATTTCTCCAATTTAATTTTCATAACTGTGGAAAACAAGTATCCATCCATTTTTCATAATCCCACTTTTTTCTTTGTAATAATTTGGTTTCCACATCCTTTTCTAATCCCTCATGTTTAGCTAATTTTTTACATCCTACTTCATAAAAGTCTATTAGCCCCTGCACAGATTTCTTTACACAAAATAGAAAATCAATCCCTGAATTATCTGCTAATTCTTCAGATAGGGTTGTACTAGGAGTGAAACTTCCAATTGTAACATATGTTCCTCCTCTTTCTGCCATTTACCTTTCCAGAGTTATTTTATTTTCCCATGCCATTTTGCTAGTGGCATCTAAATATTCTCCTATTCCCTTCATTGCTTCTCTGATAATAATTTCATTGCTCACCAGAGTAGGAATGACCCAAATCTAGAATTAGATTTCTAGCCTTGAATTCATAAATTACTATCCTTGACTTAATTCTTCCTGATTCAGTTTTTCTTACTTCATCAAATGCCAAGGTAAAAGGAATAGCCAATTGGATCGGTGCACAGATGCTCACTCAATTCCTAGGCAAAGTAGGTTTGAGAGTGCTGCTCATCTGAGAAATTTCCAGAGCTACTCTCAGTTAAATTCCAGACTCAGATACATTCCATTACAATCCATAGATTTTAGAATCTTTCACCTACCATTAGAGGCAAGCTGTTTGATCTCCAGAGGTAAGGAACCTTATATTATAGTATTATGTATATTATATTATATATAATACTTTATACTAATACATCATTGCAATTCTCCTAGGAATGTTATTTTGGGAACAGGAGGAATTATTCTCATGTTGTTCTATATTCAAAGGTAATTTGGGCATGGGGCAACCTGTAGCACAGACATAGAAATTGCTTTTTGTTCGGATTCTTTTATAGAGTACTTTACCAATATCCAGGCTTTGATGTCTATCCCTTGCCTTAAGTCCTTAACTTGATTCCAAATCTTCCTAAGAGGTCCATACCTGTTACATGTATAACCAACTTAAACTTTGATCTGAATTTTCTAAATGTCTAGCCCTTGTAGAAAACCAAACATTATTCCAAGTTGGACAGGCAATTCCACACAAACCTCTTTCTCTATGAGGACACAATTATACCTACTTGTTGAGGCTGGTCAAGCATCTACAATTCTATAATCTGGCAAGCATCAAACTGAATTGTTTCTGCAATATCCTTTCCCAGTAATATTGACCCAAATCTTAATCTGATGTGCCCATCTTAAGCTCCAAATATTATTGCAGCAGGGAATAGAATTAATCTTACATAACCTCCTTCCTTCACAGTATTGATGGACTCCTTCTAGGGAACCTACTCAAATAATGGGGTAGTTTGTAGTCCATTTACCCAATTAATTCCAGTTCCTTCCCAAATAAATGGGGCCCAGAGTCTTTTAGGGTATGAGATGATGATCTTATCTTTTGAAACTATTTCCTGCTAAGAATGGACATTGAGCTGTGTCATCCTACAGGGTCCCATTTGAAGGGGCCTGAGCTGATTGAAAATCCAGTGGGTTGAGTTAATCTCCTGAAAATGGTCAATACAGCTGTCTAGTGCTAGTCACTCGAAGATGAATTGCTCATACTCTAGAGGAACTAGAGAGAGAAAGTACAAGAGCAGAATCCTCGTTCTTGGCAGGTATGCTTATATTTTCCCTAAAGATTCTGTAAATAGTTAGGTATCATCTCTTTTTAGAAACTACATTATAAATAAGAGTGACTTTGCCATTGATGAAACAAAATATTCCATAAGTTATATCCATCTAAGAAAACTTGAGTACACTAAAATCCTCTTCTCTAAACCATAGAAAAGATATTTCAGCTTTAGTTTTAATAATCAATAAAATAACAGATACCACAGACAAGTTGTATCAATTGTTCTTACATGTACATAGGGTACATATATATCTAGCAATAGATAGATGACCAGGCCAAATATTCATTTACTTAATTATAAAATATAATGACTACTTATTTTAGGTCAAAAACAACAAAATATTACATATTTGATCTGTGCTTATAGCTTCCATTGACCACTTACTCTGATAATAGAAATTTGCTATAAAAAGGAAAAGCAGGGGCATGATCTTTATAACATCAAAATTAAGGGCACAGTTGATAACCAGTCATATAGTAAGGATCCCACTTATCCCAAGAAATTTCATCTCAATAGCAAGTTTCACTAATCAGGTTTTAAATCCTGAACTATCTATCCCATGTGCCTGTAGAGCAAGAAAGTTGTAGATCATGTTCATTAAACAGTGAGACCATGATACAATTAATCAATATTAGATAATTTTGAAATAACCACTTTAAGAGATTTTGCAGTTAGCCAGAAATCTAAGCAGCTTATTTTAGAAGTTTCTTGCATTACTAAGTGGTTGAACTTCTGATGTAGCATCACAAATGACTTTGCCTTAAAACAACCATAGACTTGAAAAATTAAAACATGCAGTTATTAACACCAAGTAAATGTAAGCTATTCCTTTAAACAATAAAAGCAATTAATGTTAAAGTAATTTCATTTAGCCAGCAAGAGTGTGGAAAAATTTGGGAGGTGGACTCCAGTAAGTGGATTTGTTTTCTCACTTCTAAGAAACAGTCACAGTCAGTGGGATAAGGGTGGACTAAGCCTTCACCTTCCCAAGCCAAAAGATCTTTCGTTTTCCCCTTCCTCCATGCCACATGGTGTCTCTCCTAACTCCTACTATGTTTTCTGATCCCACTTCTCCTATAGCTAACTCTTTTAGGGTGCTAAGTCCTTTTCAGGATTTAGTCTGCCAGTTAAGGGCATGCACCAACCTCATGGGGTGTTTACTTTCTCTTGGTAAATGGCAAGTTCCCTAAAAGAACTTGCCTTTTCCATCATTAATTAATTAAAATCCCCTTCTATGCTTTCCCACTCTTTTTAATACTTACAATTCCTAATGTCTATTCTACCCTTCCATTTTTGGGTACTAGAAGCACATTTTTTGGTGCCAGCCAAAACATCTTTCCTCTTTGTGCCCTCAATATCTTCCTTCTCTCTCTCTCTCTCTCTCTCTCTCTCTCTCTCGCTCTCTCTCTCTGTCTCTCTCTCTCTCTCTCTCTCTGTCTCTCTCACTCTTTCTTTTTCTCTCTCTCTCCAACAATCTATCACATCAATAATCTTTAACAATTTTAGGTTTCAATATTATGACAATAATTGCAAACAACTTAATTAGCAATTTCACAATTTTCATAAGTGATAGCAAAATAGACAGCATAGCCAATCATAAAAATGCATAGGAACCTCATATACAGTTAAATTTCCAATTTTAACATACACACGAATTGAGGAAAAAAAATTTTTTTAGATCAACACTTTAGCTTGTGAGATTCTAACCAGATGTTCCATTCAAATTATCAATTGTTTTTACAAATCAATCTTCTTGTTCCTTGTTTTTAAAAACATTTTTTCTTTAAACTTTTAAGATTCATAATATAGAAAATATCTAAATAACTTTGGACCAAATTTCATAAAACTTATACCATATGTCTAGCAGAACTGACTAAATTTTAAGGCATATCTCATAATTTTTATAAATTATCCAATGTGCAATTTAGAAAGCAAGATATTTCATCTAATTAGGAGATACAAACATATGTCTTCTTTAGATAAGTTACCAGAAAATTTTGTTTTAAAAAACATTTTTTATTAAAGCTGTTTATTTTCAAAAGCTATGCATAGATAATTTTCAACATTTACCAAAGAAGACCAAAGAAGAACTAGGAAGCTTTATGAAATTCAAAATGGATAACTTTTATTACATTAAATTAAAAAGGTTTTGCACCCATAAAACCAATGCAACCGAAATTAGAAGACAAGTAGAAAGCTGAGAAAACATTTTTACAACTAAGGTTTCTGATAAAGGCTTCATTTTCCTTTGATATGCTAGATTATATTTCTTTTTTATACTTATAAAAGTTTTTATTTTCAAAATATGCATAGATAGTTTTCAATACTTACTTTTGCAAAGTTTTGTGTTCCAAATGTTTCTTCTCCCTCCTTTTCCTCATCCCTCCCCTAGATGGCAAGTAATACAATATGTTAAACATGTGCTATTCTTCTATACATATTTCCATAATTATTATGCTGCATAAGAAAAATTTGATCAAAAGCGGAAAAAAAATGAGAAAGAAAAAAATGCTGGCAAACAACATTAAAACATTGAAAATACTATGTTGTGATCCATACTCAGTCCCTACTGTCCTCTCTCTGGGTGCAAATGACTTTCTTCATCACAAAACCATTGGAATTGACCTGAACCACATCAATGAGAGAAGAGCCGCATTCATCAGAAGTGATCAAGGCATAATCTTGCTGTGCTGTGTACAATGTTTTCCTAGTTCTACTCACTTCACTCACCATCATTTCATGCAAGTCTCTCCAGGTCTCTCTGAAATTACCCTGCTACTTGTTTCTCATAGAACTATAATATTCTGGCAGAAACTAGGCATTGATCCACACTTAACGCCGTACACCAAGATAAGGTCAAAATGGGTTCATGACCTAGGCATAAAGAATGAAATTATTAATAAATTAGAGGAACACAGGATAGTTTACCTCTCAGACCTGTGGAAGGGGAAGGTCTTTATGACCAAAGCAGAACTAGACATCATTACTGATCACAAAATAGAAAATTTCGATTATACCAAACTGAAAAGTTTTTGTACAAACAAAACTAATGCAGACAAGATTAGAAGGGAAGCAATAAACTGGGAAAATATTTTTACAGTCAAAGGTTCTGATAAAGGCCTCATTTCCAAAATATATAGAGAATTAACTCTAATTTATAAAAAATCAAGCCATTCTCCAATTGAAAAATGGTCAAAGGATATGAACAGACAATTCTCAGATGAAGAAATTGAAACTATTTCTAGTCATATGAAAAGATGCTCCAAGTCATTATTAATCAGAGAAGTGCAAATTAAGAAATCTCTAAGGTACCATTACACACCTGTCAGATTGGCTAAGATGACAGGAAAAAATAATGATGATTGTTGGAGGGGATGCGGGAAAACTGGGACATTGATGCATTGTTGGTGGAGTTGTGAACGAATCCAACCATTTTGGAGAGTAGTTTGGAACTATGCTCAAAAAGTTATCAAACTGTGCATACCCTTTGATCCAGCAGTGTTACTACTGGGATTATATCCCAAAGAGATTATAAAGAAGGGAAAGGGACCTGTATGTGCACGAATGTTTGTGGCAGCCCTTTTTGTAGTGGCTAGAAACTGGAAACTGAATGGATGTCCATCAGTTGGAGAATGGCTGAATAAATTGTGGTATATGAATATTATGGAATATTACTGTTCTGTAAGAAATGACCAACAGGATAATTTCAGAAAGGCCTGGAGAGACTTACACGAACTGATGCTGAGTGAAATGAGCAGGACCAGGAGATCATTATATACTTCAACAATACTATATGATGACCAGTTCTGATGGACCAGGCCATCCTCAGCAACGAGATCAACCAAATCATTTCCAATGGAGCAGTAATGAACTGAACTAGCTATGCCCAGAAAAAGAACTCTGGGAGATGACTAAAAACCATTACATTGAATTCCCAATCCCTATATTTATGCACACCTGCATTTTTGATTTCCTTCACAAGCTAATTGTACAATATTTCAGAGTCTGATTCTTTTTGTACAGCAAAATAACGTTTTGGTCATGTATACTTATTGTGTATCTAATTTATATTTTAATATATTTAACATCTACTAGTCATCCTGCCATCTAGGGGAGGGGGTGGGGGGGTAAGAGGTGAAAAATTGGAACAAGAGATTTGGCAATTGTTAATGCTGTAAAGTTACCCATGCATATATCCTGTAAATAAAAGGCTATTAAATAATAAAAAAAAGAACTATAATATTCTATAACATTCATATATCATTCTTATAGCAGCCATTCTCCAACTAATAGGCAGCCACTCAGTTTTCAGTTTCTTGCCACTATAAAAAGAGCTGCTACAAACATTTTTGCTCACATAGGTCCTTTTCCCATTTTTTGTGATCTCTTTGTGATACAGGACCATTAGAGACCCATCTGGATCAAAAGGTATGCAGTTTGATAGCTCTTAGGGCATAGAATAACCAATTTTTAAACTTCAAATCAAATACAGATTTAAACTTCTAGTAGCAATACTATAATATTAACATACACATATTTCTAAAATTTTATTCCCAAATGCATCAATTGAAAGTAATTCTATCATATGAAATTAAATTTATATTTAAACAGTAATTTAGATCACATTTTTTGGAGAAAACTCCTCTTTCCCCCTCAAAAATTCCATTCTCCTAGAGTGCCTGAAATCTTTTAAATAAACTATGAGACCTGAGATGGAAACACAGGCCCCTAGAAACAAAATGGCCATAGCTCCTATCTCCTCTCCACCCCCACTAAATTTTATACTCTTCCCTATGTGGACTGCTGTCCCCAAGTCACATGGAGATAGACCACACCCTTTTCCAGAATCTAAAGTCCCTTGAGAAGTCGGAACTCTGGGGACTGGGGAAAGAGAGATTCATCTAGAGAGAAACTGAACCTGACTCCAGAGCATGGAGTTTTGGGAAAGCCTACCATTCTTTGGAGAGGGTGGTCTGGACATAAGCCTACATGCAGTAGCCCTGGTCATTCCCAGTCCTTTCTAGGGAGAGAAACCTGAAAGCTTAAGAAAAAATTCAGGTTTCTTTGCATCTAGATGCCTTACAAACACTTTAAAATCCCAAAATGGCCATTTCTTTTACTTTGTAATTCAACTGACTGAGAAAAACATAGAAGACAAAATACAAACTCACACTCATACACAAACACAAACTGCTTTTAAATTCCTTTCTTTTGCAATTTTTTTTCTTAGGTTCATGCTCCAATTTATCAAGCTTAGTCTGTTCCTCTCCTTCCTCTATAGGGGTCTGGGAGGCAGGAGCCGTGCATGGGAGAAGGGAATGTCTATGAGGAGGAAGAGAGGAATAATGTCGAGCTCTTATACCTCCTTTCCATCCTTCCTCTGCATCAGTAGCTGCCACGGCCCAGGCAACCAAAGTGTTCCCTAGGAGCTTTCTTCAGGATTGAAATGTAATGCCAGAGAAACTGAGGCAGAAGAGAGATTAGAGAGTTTTTAATATTTTATTAATTTGAGAGAATAATTGGCTGGACAGGACTCTCATCTCAAATTATCCAGTCAGACAGAGATAAAGATATACTGGGACCAAGGAATCCATGTTGGTCCCAGGGCTGGAGGAGACTGTCATCTCAAAGAATCCAGCATGCTGCATCCATCATCCAGCCTCCAGCCTCCAGCCTCCAGCAATGAATAGGAGAAACCCAACTTCTTAAATACCTTTTCTACAAACAAAGGAAGAGGTAAGAAGCATGGAAAACTTCTGTCAGGATGGGGGGGAGACCATAAATCCTAAAAACCCAGAGACAGGATGTCTGAATACACAGGGGTAAAGATATCAGTGAGATATCTTGAAATATTTTAGAGGGATATTGTAAATTCTTGAGGACAGAAAAGAGTCAAGAGGTCTACTCTCTTGTTTATCTTGCTAACAATGTATAACCCCAGAGCAAATGGTCCTCAGTCTTAATGGGCCAGAGGGGGAGTTTTACAGTTTAGGGGATTGAGACAGAACAGTTAAAGAAACTGAGACAAGGGAAACTAGTGCAGGGAAACTGAGTCAGGACAGTTAAAAGAGAACTGTGGCATAACAGAAAGGCTCCTTAGCATTTACATATTAGTTCCCAATACTGAATTTTACTCCCCCAGGGACTTTTCTACTAGTATCTCAAGTTTAGACTCCAACTTAAGTGGCTTAAATTGTTCCTTGGCCATTTTTCTGAATTTGGCACAAGCCAATTACAGAGGGGTAACTCCCTTCCCTCAGTCACCTAAAGGGGCTTAACTAGGTACTACCTCTTTCACTGGATCACTTTCTCTAATATCCCAGAGCCCATGTTCAGTTCGCCTTACTAGATGCCGCCCTTTCTCAGGGCTCAGGTCAGTTTTTCCCACGGTTTATACAAGTATTTTTTGTGTGAGTATTCCTTTCACCGGCTGAGATTTTTCTCTCTCAGTCTGTTGTATTTTCTTTTGTTTTCTGCTCTGGTGAGTCCATCTCTTTTTGCCCCTACTGTTCCCATAGCTGGATAACCCCCGTCAAGTCCAAAGACTATCTGGGCTGCTCCCCTGCTGGGAACCTGCCATTGGGAGTGACGAGAGTGAGTCACCCAGTGAGAGAACACAAATCCCAGAACTGTGTGGGACAGTGACCACTAACCCAAAATAATTCAGCTTTGGTTCTCAGAGACAGAGTAGAAAGCAGTTTATTCAATTTCTGCAGAAAAAGGGTATCATCTTCACCAGAATATTCTCATGAAGAGAGGCAAGGTATAGGTAATAGAGCAGGGTTTTTAGACCCCAAAACAACTTCACTACATCTTAGGTCCTGACTGTCTCTGACTTAGTATCAAGGCTCACAGTCTGTCAAGGGAATCCAGGCCACCCTCAGGGTACAGGAACAGGAGGCTTATAGGTTACAAAACTGTTTGGGGAAGACTAAACAAGGTTACAAGCATGAGTTTTCTTGATACTGTCTCCCCAAACTGTGGAAGGAGTCAGTTCACTGAGAAGGCCTCACGTCCATCCTAGTTATATATAAGAATCCTAAGGTAATCATAACCTATCTAAAGACTTTTGAATGCAGAAATTCATTTAAACGAGTCATTTGGAGGTATGAAAAATAAAATGTTGATAATTTTAAAATGATATTGTATATCTAGTAAAGACCATGGAGATATTTTTCTATGCTAATCTGACCTTTCCATTTTACAAATAAAAACACTATAGCCCAGAGGAGTTTAGTTATTTGATCACAATCACCCAGCTAATTAGTGGAAAGAACAAGAATGTGAACAAGAAGTTTAATCAACTACTTCCCACCTCTGGTTGTTGACAATATACATGTTTGTTTGTATGTACATTGTTTGAATGTAAGTGATTTGTTTTCCATTGAATTTGTGTATTTAGAAGTGATTAAAGTTTTTTTTGATGATAAATGCTAATGGATTTAAATCTAGAAAATAAACTAGATTTAAGATAATTTTAAAATTTTGTATTTAGGCCAGACTGTATAAACTTTAGCTACTGGCAGTCAATCCACCCCAATGGTCTTAACAATTTAAATAGCTATTTTTATTATCATAATCTTTGAAATGTTAATACAATTCAGTAATTGATGTGATTATACAAAAAAATATATACCTTTCAAAAATAAGAGGTTTTTAATTGAGTGATTTTTATCTATTTAGAATAGTTAGAGCACCCTACTAGGAAAGCCAAGCTAATGGGTTCAATTCGTGTGTAAAAACATAATCATTTTTCAAGTCTCTGGACACTGATTGCACTTGAAAATCCAACCAACCATCATTCAAAAGCATGCTGCTTATCAGAGGGAGAATGATGCAAAAGAGTATACATGGATTAGTTTAAGTCTAGCAATTCAAAACTTAAAAATGTTTTGCGAAAGAACATTCAGAAACAAACCAATTAACAAACTAATGCTTCAAATCTGTAATTTCAATAATATTACTGACACAGAGGAAAAATCAGTGTATTTTCAATCTGTCGAGAAAGTTTTTAAATTTCTACTGTGTTCCAAATAAATACAAGGCAGGCAATGCTGGAATCACTGTCTGCCTCAGTTTTCTCATATGCAAAATGTATAATAACAATTCCTGCCTCCCACAGTAGTTGTATGGACACAATAAGATATTTGTAAACCTTGTTATTTTTCATCCTCTTTTTTCCCAAAGAGGTCTGATGACATCATAATGTGAAAGATGATGCCTTATCTTGCTCATGAATTAGATTTAAGGAAGGCAAAGTTGCCTAAACTTATTAGCCTCACTCTTTCTTGCACAGTCATTGAAGTCCAATGGCAGAACAAAAGTCAAGAAGAGGGCTGATAACCCAGGATTCAGTTAATGACCATATTATTTTCAATGTCTGATCAAGCTTTAAGTGCTTCATAGTGTCTACATTAGCTGCTAACATGGCCATTGGAACAAGTTGTTCTTCTGTGTCCATTCCCCTGGGGGAAGTTTTCACATAATTGGGTAAACATTTCCCTAACTCACTGACTGTAAAAATGATATTATCTTTAAGATAATATTATCCTTATAAACTTTGAAGCAGTATATAAATTCTAGATATTATTAGCACAACTTATTGTTTTTCTTAGTTACATCCAACTCTTTGTGACCCTATAGAGCATAACACGCTAATTCTCTCCATGGAGTTTTTTTCTTAGCAATACTGGGGTGGTTTGCCAGTTCCTTAGCCAGTGGATTAAGGCAAATAGAATTTAAGTGACTTTACCATGTTTACACTGCATGTAAGTGCCTGAGGACAGATTTGAACTTCCTGACTACAGGCCCAGGGGTTTATCAACAGAGTTACCTGGTTCCATTTCCCTATGCTTTTGGGGGTACTATCATTTCAGAAATGAAGAAAAATTTTCTTTAATTACAATGATGGTTTGAGTTGACTTTGGCTTTAGTCTTTCTGAAAGCTAGAAAAATAGGAAATAATTGCTCATGTCTTTATTATTGCTGATATTATTGCAAATAATTGTATACTTAGTAACTTTTATTTATTATATTATATGTTACATGTATTAGTAATTTTTATTATTATATTTAATAATATTATATTTAATTCTATGAAATTAGGAGGGTTGGTATATAGAGGTCTGCATAATTATTTATAAGAACTGAGGTTTTTCTAGTTTATTAAAAACACAATATTTAAACTTAGTTGATTAAGAGATAAGTTAAAATTTTAATACTTGAAGAATAAATATACCCTTGGATAATTCTAGGATTTGGGGTGATGCCATTAAAATATGGGAATGAAACAAGTAGCAGGCTGTGGGTGACTTTAAGGCAGCTATAGAAATAATCTTAGTTTGTATCTAAACTGAGGCATCATCAAAGCATCCAAGAAATTCAGAAATTGCTTTTTTTTTAAATAAGATGCATAAAACATGGAGCTTTAGCCTAGAAACTTCAGTGCTGAAACATATAATTTAAAGTAGCAGGCTAAAATATATGTTGAAAAATATATACATAATAGACTGAATTTTTTTCACTGCTTATTTAGGTATTATATGGGTAAATAAAGCTGTACTGTGCATATAATACAGGTAACAATGTTCCCTGGGATTTTTACTGAATTTTTGCAGTCTCTGTCTTCCTTCTTATTACAGCAGTAATTATCATTTTCATTTCTTTGAATCTTCAGAACATTTGGCATCAAGTCTGTAAACATTTATAGTTACATAACTTAAAACATTAAATATAGCCTGCTACTGTATCAGAATCATTGTTTAGCTGAGTGCATTTGCGCAATGTATATTTATTTCCATTTGAAAGATCCTATTGGTAATTATGTTGTTTTTTTTTTCCAATTTAGTTCCCCTTGCCTCTCTCCAATATTTGAAGCAACTTGGTAGAATGAAAACAAAACAAAACAAAGCATAATGAGTAGAACATAAAGCTCTAACAATGACAATCCAAATCACTTTCAGAAAATAAACTCAGTGTGCAATTTTAACCTATCCTGTGATGGACAAAGTTTATGCCTCTTCATTGCTTCCCTGTCTCAAATGTAGCTTAATATTTGCCACTGGCGCAAATCAGATGAATAGATTAAACTCATCTTACTCATCTTAGTGGAAGGATATAGCTTGACCTAAAACAGTGGAAGTAAATGGGACGCATGATTTAGAGACACTAATGCAATAGTTAATGGCTCTGCTGGCATGGTCCATTTTATGTCCCTAACGGCTATTTCCTGTTTCCTTTTAATTGGCCATCTTTTTTTTTAGGGAAGGTCTTTTCCATCCAACTTGACTGTCATTTTCTAGTTAATTACTGTTCATGGATAGTGAAGAGGTTTATTGAGGAAGATGATGGAAGGGATCTATAAAGTCATTCAATTCTTCCTTAAGAAAACAAGACTACTACTCCCTCAAGGATATCTTTAGCATTTTATCTATTCCAGTTTTAATGTCTCCAGAGATGTGACTTCTAACACTTGTCCTAAAGATTATTGAACCCATTTTTAGTCTAATTGACTTTATAATTTTTTTCTTTTTCAACACAAAACTTAGATAGCATTTTCTTCATTTCACCCCATTTTCTCTAGCTATGTTTCATTTAACTGCATTAAAAAAATCTTTCTCCCTTTTCTATCATAAAAAGTAGTATTATAATCGCATTCTAATGTAATAAATTCAATTTCATCACATATTGTAGGCATCATAAAAGATTAATCTTATTCATAAATGCACTGTATATTTTAACTCGCCATTTTTGTTAAATTACAAATATTTAGTAGTTGGAGAAAAGATGCAAGACTCTTTTTTTGTATAATTTACATGACATACTTTCAGAATTTTGAGGAGTAGACACTCCTAAATTGAAATTCTTCCCAATTATCCCTATGCCTGTCCTTAGATAATTATGTTCTGTAGTAGACAGAGTATGGGCCCTAGAGTCAGAAGGACTTGCATTTAAATCTGGTCTCAGACACTTACTGTGTGACTGTAGACAAATCATCTAAACCTGTTTTCTTCAGTTCAAAATGAGTTGGAGAAGGAAATGGCAAATCATTCCAGTATTTTTGCTAAGCAAACTACAAAAATGGGTCATGAAGAGTCTCACATGGATTGAAATGAATCAACAGCAATTCTAGCAACAACCCTGTTCCAGTATATCTGTATTGGCTTATGTTCATTTATATCAGTAAATTAAATTAAATGAACTAATGGTTTTTCACAGAAATGAATTACTTAAATTTTGTTTTTCATATCAACTACTTGTCAACTAAACTGTAGGGATATCAGAATATCAGAATAGCTTCTATCAAAACACTCTAGACACACATGCTAACTCTTTGGTCATTCAAGCCAAGACCATTTTTCATGGGTCTTCTCCAATGATGGACTTTCCCTAATTGGTCCCTGCAATTTTTTGTTCTGTTGTGTTTTTGTTTTATGGAATTAATTTCCATCTAGGATGCTAAAAGTGTAGACATGATCAATGTAGCCTCAAGTTACAGTTTTGTATTGTATTACTGTTTGTGTTGCTGTATTGTGTTACTGATTAAAGGGCATGTTCTTTCCTTCTCTATCCCCTTTAATCTGGTAGACTTGAGCATAGCACAAAAGTATGCCCAAAGCAAAAGAATAATTAATGACAAAAGTAAAAGATGGAACAGTGATGAAAAATAGATGTTTGAATTGGAAGCTGCAGGGGTCAGAGTAATGTGATAAAAAGAATTTGAATTGGAATCATAGGATCTGAATTTGATGTTCAACTATATCATCCTTTGATCTCAGATTTCAGTTTCCTCATCTGTAAAATATGGAGGATGAACCAGGTAGCTTCTGAGGTACTTTCAGCTGTAAATAAATCAGTGATCCTATAATACTATAATACTAAATATAAATAATTTTACAGTAAATATGAGAAAATTTTCTTTTGAAATTATTTTCATCATTTGTTTATTTTTTTTTTCTTTTGATATCATCTCATTTCAGTAGTATTCTAGTGTAGCCAAGACAGGATTGAAGACTGAACTTCTGATTTCACTTGATTATGAAACCTCTTGAATGAGAAAAACCATACAAGTCAATACCTTATCTGTAACTTATTCTCTTACACTTACACTAGAACATTGGAAGGTTAAATATATGTCACTAGGTACATGTCACAGGTGGTTCAGATTTTCTGGGCTCAGGGGCCAGCTCTCTATTCACTATAACTGTATTCAAAGTCTCTCATAGAACCAAAATGATTTCTTTCTAAAAGGGTGGTATAACATATTGATTATAGAAATTGTTTTATGATGCTAAACAATTCATATACTCTAAGACAAGAATTTAAAAGTTGAAAGTCTGACTTTGCAGGGATTTTTCCTAATAAGGAGTTCTCACTTTGACTAAAATATAATTCTATTCCTATAAAAGTTATCTTTCTATTAAATTCTCCATCTATTGATTTGTTACAAATATTGACTATCAATGTAATCCACTAATTTAAAAGCTGTGATAAATTTTCAATGAGATATTTAAAGTTATCCTATACTATTTACCTCATAAATTGCTAAGTATTTATATATTTGTGCTTTACTTATGATAACATATAACAATAAAAATCATTATTACTGCCACATATAAAATTATAATGTTTGCAAAATATTATACAATCATTATTTCATTTTTTCCTTTCATTCACAATTCCAAATCTAATATGGACTCTGTAACATGGAGCACATACACATAGACTGTTCCGACTTTTTATAATTATCTCTTACTATGAGCTGTATGCCATACTTTATGCTTCTCCCTGTCCAACAACAATAAACTTTATTTTGTAGTATTTAATTTTGTAAATAACTTTCTTCATAATAATGTTCTAAGTAATACAAATATAGTCCCATAGTAGAAATTATCCTTCAGTGATTTTTCTAAGTAAATACAGAATCTGACCTCAAACCTTCTGAATCTAAGACTAGTTTTATTTATACTCATGTCATGTCATTGACCTACAGTTCTGTTAGCATGATCCCTACTTCATCCTAGCCCTCACTCATAGTAGTAAGTCCTATATCCTGGATTAAGTTGAAGTCAAGAATTTAATTTTAATCTAACTAACTTAACTTATTAATATTGTTTAATTTTGAACAAAAGTATACTATTCATTAGCTTAGAAAATAGAATGAGATGAAATGTTCAATTTATCTCTAATATAAATCAGAAGTTTTACCATGCAGCTACTGTAAGCCGTTACAAGTCCAATTGGAGAAGGAACAGATCTACACAAACAAAATAGAGTGACCAGATTAAATTAGGACTTTCTTGATGACCATGAACACATATATTAGAAAGAGAATTGAGAAGGGAAGAGAAAATATCTCGTATTCATAGTCATGAGTAAGATATGACATTAAATAACAAAGAGTTTGCTCCAAAATGGAATGAAACACACTTTTAATATGTATATCCTGTAATAACCTGAGCTCCATATTCAATTTACAAACCCTAAATATTTTTCTGATCTTTCCTTAAATCTCATTTTAAGGTATATGTCACATGGGTTAAATTTGCCTATAAATCAGTTTGTGCTTCTGGGTGAATACTCATCAACATATTCCAAAACTTGATATTTTCTTCACTTCATTCCAAAAGCTTGTCTAAGTTTTAACCAGTTATGGCACTTTAGAATGAGCAATAGTTGATTGGTCACTTTATGCTCCAAATGTCTTATGGATAAAAGATAATTGACTAGGAACAATGGAGGTCTTTTGTAATCCAGTTGTTATAAATTTTTATTGAAGTATTTTATTTCTCTTTCAAAGAGCCTCATTCTTAAAAATAAGGAGAAGACAGTTTGGCTATTCTTCATCTATAAAGAATGTGCTATAATTGCAATATGAGGATCTGATTTTAAATTGTCTTTCTGCTGTTACCTAGGTGGCCTCAGTCAAGTCCCTTAATTTCTTTGAACCTTAGCATTCCCATCAGCAAAATGAGGGGTTAAGTTAGATGATCATATATTTAACTATTTTTCATTTTGTGTCAGTACCAGGACTTAAGGTGGCAAAAAGGAATGCCAAATCCACCATGTTGGGGGCAGACAACTGTGAAAGTGAATAAGAGAGTAGGAGTAGGAGAGTAGGAGAAAGTCTGCACAGGTAGATGGAATTAGGTGAGAAGCAGCAGGAAACATATGGAAGAAAAAGTAGATGACACTGAAGAATAGAATTAAGAACTATTTACATAACTTTGTGATATATTTAAAAGGAATCACAAGTTATACATAATATACTTGCAGTTTTGTGTGCAATCATCTTTTTGTTATACTATGTTATAGAAATGCTTTTATTTCATAAATTAAAAATAAAATAAATAAATTTGAAGAGGAAAAAAAAGAGGAACAGCTTCCAGGAAGTATAGTAAAAAGGTGGGAGTTCATATCAGGGAACTTTAGAAATAGAAGATAGGTAGTGATCCAAGAAGAAAATATATTTCTTAATAGGGGAGTTTGGTGGCAGAGAAAAAAATATCAAAATTCATCATTATCAGAGGAATAATTCCTCTATCTTTGGATGGCTGTATTTCATATTTTATGGATATGTAAGGGTACTAGTAAAATAGTGACATTAAAAAGTAAACTTTTATTTCTGCAAAATGAAAGAATCATGAAAAGAAATTTTATAATTTTCTCAATTCAACTGAGTCTACCTTCCCTGTTCTATTGAATTCTGAATCCAAATTAGGGTCTATTCATTGTTTTGGTCACTAAAAAATATACAATGATAGACAAACTTCAGAAGCTATCTATCATACTGTGTATAATTATCTGGGAAATAAAGATTGTATATCCCTTTAGTTTTTCATGTAAAGACGTTTAGGAAAATTTTTTGTCATGATTTTAGACATTTTTTCAGTCATTCCTGGAGATTCTGTGATGTTTGAGGTCTTGGTATTACAGCCTGATATCATTTATGAAGAACATCTGTCAGAACCAAGATGGCAGAGTAAAAGCAAGGACTTGTTTGAACTCTCCCCCAAATCCCTTCAAATACCTTTAAGTAATTATTCTAAACAAATTCTAGAATAGCATAACCCACAAAAGATTAGAATAAAACAATTGTCCAGCCCAAGACAACTTAGAAGGTTGCACTGGAGTGGAAGTAGGACACAGGGGAGTGCACGCCTTACCACCTGAGCCCACTCAGACCACTGAGTTAGTGGCAACAATGGCAGTTTTCATACTTCTCAGCCTACCAACTCTAAAGACAACTTGAGTGGTCCAGTAGGAAATATTTGTCGCATCAGCACAGTCTAGCACAAGCCATGCCAGCACAGTTCTGGCTCCAGAAAACTAGGAGTATGCATTGAGAGCCTATGAATCCATAAAAACAGCAGCTGCTTTCCAAGTTCTTATTCTACATACAATTAGAGGGTCAAAAATTGATCAGAAGAAGATTACACAGATATCTTTGTTAACACTGAGGCCAGTCTCTGTTGCTTGGATCACAGCACTGAGTAACAATCCCAGGAAAAGGAGGAGCACTAGAACATCAGAGCTTGTGACCACAGAAGAGCACGGATAAGGAGAGTAGTAATCACCATGAAAGAATTGAAAATGTACAGGTCCCTAGAAGTATCTCTGAAAAGAGTTACACAAAACCCCTGAAATTTGGGGAAGTGCCCCCTATACTCTGGAAACAGGATGCTATTTGATCAAAGAATTAAAAGTCAAGTAATAGGGCTGGGAAATTGAGTAAGCAACAGAAAAAAATTCTGACCATAGAAAGTTACAATAGGGACCAGAAAGATCAAACCACACATTCAAAAGAAGATAACAAAGTTAAAGCTCCTACATCCAAAACCTCCAAGAAAAATATGAATATGCCTCAGCCCATGGAAAGGCAAGAAGGATTTGGAAAATCAAGTAAGATTTAGCAGTTTTTACATTAAAGAATTAGAAGATTTATTTCTAGTCATCTGAAAAAATGCTCTAAATCACTATTGATCAGAGAAATGCAAATTAAGACAACTCTGAGGTACCACTACACACCTTTCAGATTGGATAAGAAAGGAAAATGACAAGTTGGAGAGGATGTGGGAAAACTGGCTCACTAATACATTATTGGTGGAATTGTGAACTGATACAATCATTCTAGAGAGCAATTTGGAACTATGCTCAAAAGATTATCAGACTGTGCATACCGTTTGATCCAGCAGTGTTACTACTGGGTTTATATCCCAAAGAAATCTTAAAGGAGGGAAAGAGATCCACATGTGCAAAAATGTTTGGGCAGCCCTTTTTGTAGTGGCAAGAAATTGGAAACCGAATGGATGCCCATCAATTGGAGAATGGCTGAATAAGTTATGGTGTATGAATGTTATGGAATATTATTGTTCTGTAAGAAACAACCAACAGGATGACTTCAGGGGGGCCTGGAGATACTTACATAAAGCAAAATGGGTAGAACCAGGAGATCATTGTACTTGGCAAAAACAAGATTATAAGATGATTAATTCTGATGGACATGACTCTTCTCAACAATGAGATGATTCAGGCAAATTGCAATGATCTTGTGATAATGAGAGCCATTTACACCCAGAGAGAGGACTGTTTGAACTGAGTTTAGATCACAACATAACATTTTCAATTCTTTTGTTGTTGTTTGCTTGAATTTTATTTTCTTTCTCATTTTTTTCCTTTTTTGATTTGATTTTTCTTGTGCAACAAGATAATCATATAAATGTGTATGCCTATTTTGGATTTACATATATATTTACCATGTTTAACAGATAATGGGTTACTTGCCGTTCTAGGGGAGGGAGTAGAGGGAAGCGAGAAAATTGGAACACCAGGTTTTTCAAAGATCAATGTTAAAAAATTATCCTTGTATAAGTTTTGAAAATAAAAAAAGCTTCAATAAAAATAAGAAAGAAAGTTCAAACAAAAAGAAAAAGAACTGAAAGTTTGCAATATGATACTCTGGAGGGCAAAGGAATTAGGATTACAACCAGGAATCACCTTCTCAGCAAAATTGAGTAAAATTATTTCAGGGAGAAGCAGATATTCACTGAAATAGAGGCTTTTAAGCATTCTTTGAAAGACCAGAGCTGAACAGAAATTTTTACTTTCAAATACACAGCTCAATAGAAGCATTTTATGATCATCAGGAAATGAAAATCATAAAGGACTTAAGAAGGTTAAACTGTTTACAGGTTTATATGGGAAGATGATACTTGAAATTCTTAAAAGGCAAATGCAACTGTGAAACAATTTTGAAGTAAGATGGGCCTCATTTCTAAAACATGTAGAGAACTGAATCAAATTATAAAAATAAGAGCCATTCCCCAATTTAAAATTGATCAAAAGATATGAAGTTTTCAGATGAAATAATCAAAGTTATCTGTAGTTATATTAAAAAAAAATCACTCTATCTCACTATAGATTGGAGAAATGCAAATTAAAGCCATTCTAAAAATATTATCTCATACATTTTAGATAGGCGTAAATAAGATAGAAAAGGAAAAATGACAAATAGTAGAAGGGATATTGAGGAAATGAGACATTAACACATTGCTGGTGGAGTTGGGAACTGATTCAACCATTCAGTGGAGCAATTTGGAACTATGCCCAAAGGATATACTCTGACCTAGCTATAGTATCCTAAAAGAAATAAAAGGAAAATGATCTATATGTACAAAAATATTTATAGCATCTCTTTTCTGATATCAAAGAACTGGAAATTAAGGGGATGTACATCATTTAGGAATGGCTGAACAAATTGTGCCATGTGATTATGATGAATACTGCTGTGCTGTAAGAAATGATGAACAAAATGCTTTCAGAAAAGTCTGGACTTTTATAATCTGACACAAAGTGAAAAGTATTGAGTACAAAATAACAGCAATCTTGGAAGATGATCAGCTATGAATGACTTAACTATTCTCAGCAATATAATGATATAATTCTAAAAGGCTTATGATAAAAATGTTATTCATAGCCAGAAAAAGAACTGATTGTTTCTGATTCCAAATTGAAGCAAACTTTTTTACATCATTTTTCGAGAGTTTTTTTTTTCTTTCACAACATGACTATCATGAAAATGTTTTGTATGACTAGATATATAAGTTGCCTTCTAGTAGAAGAAGACTGGGGAGAAAGGAAAGGAGAGAATTTGGAACTCAAAGTTCTAAAATCAAATGTTAAAAAATTGTTTTTACATGTGAATGGGGGAAAAATAAAATACAGAAAAAAATAAACGATCATCTGAAAGTTATCATATTTCACAAAAACAGAAAAGAAAAGAAAAGAAAAAATCTCTACAACTTTTATTTTCTACAGAGATTTTCTACACGATCATCTCCATCACTATGGACTACTTTGAAGAGTATACTCCTTCCTATTTTATACATCTCTTGGTATATGTATACAGAGGACTGGCTTTTGAACAAAATCATGACTGTTTTATCTCCCAAAGAATCTTGAATAACTGTAGTACAATAATATTCATTTCATAACCTAATCCTGAAGAGACAAGTGGCAAAATAAGAGAACCAGAACTATAATTGTTTCCATTAATCATATTTCAAGTATTCTTACTGAGTTGCAAAGAAGAGAGATTCATCCAATGTTATCATAAACACTTTATTCCCCTCAAGGATATTTGAAGCTACTTCAAACATAACTACGTATTCATGTTTCTCTAAATTTTCAGACCTTTATTAAATAAAGAGCCAAATTTTTCTACTTCTTTAGGGTGTGGGAAACAGGTTTTTCATTTAATCATAGAGAAAAGGATATATATTAATCATCAACCACAACAAACATTTATTTAGTCCACCCTATATGGTTTGGTACTGAGTTTGAAAAGGGAGTCTCAAAATGGACATTAAGAAAACCAGACCTACTTAAACCCTTCAGCTGAAAAATTCTCTTTAGAGTTTACAGCTATTTTTCCATTCAGAATCATGCTTGCTCTCTGAGTCAAAAACCTCTGACCCCTGAACTTTTTTAATAAGCTCAGTGATCTCTCAGAAACACTTGCCAGAAAGAAAACCAGATGTTAGGTTTCCAAGTGATTCAAACACAGCTTTTTACTACAAAGTGCCTTTTCAATTAGGATGTTGGATCTCAGATGGTACTAGGATGTAAGGTAATGAGGGCAGTTGTGATATACTCACAGCCTAGGGCTCCTTGGGATTTTCCTTTAGTGTTTGATTCAAATCCTTAAAGGACCTGGGGTGCCCTGGATACTGAAATACTTGCATTTCTCTGCCATATCTGTGGTTTCATTGCTTTTGTGTATTTTGTTATTCCTTCAAATCTATTGTGAAGCACTAATTTGGCAGAGCTTTTGTTTCTGGGAACTAAGCATTTTCTTTTCCAATAACAGAAAAATAGAAGCACTAAATGGTACAAGCCTAACCCTGTTTCTAATCATAAGTAGATTAAATGAGGGTATTATTTGACAGTCTTTGTATGTTGGAAACATCAACTAATGACCTTTATTACTAATGACCTAGGCCCTCAGGCAATGAACCTAGACAACACTGATTAAGTAAGAAGCCTGCTGGTTTTTACAACCATATAAAATAAAGAAGTCTTCATGTTAATTGAGAGGGGGTAGGGCAGAGAAAGAAATGTAAAATGGAATCAGCTATAAAAAAGAAATAATTTGCCTCTCTGTACCATATATCAGAAAATTAATTTACCAATATCAAAGTTCAAAAGAAAAAAAAAAAAAAATGCACGTCTAAATCCCAAAAAAGAGAAAAGATGGAGCTTGAAAGAACAAGAAGGCTCATCAAATTTTGGGTCACTGGTTGATCCAATCATTCTGCCCTCTCCAAGAAATATCACTATTAGTATACTAGGAAATTGACAGCCAAAAAGTTGGTTTCTTCTGGCCCAACAAAATGTGTTAAGGGAAATCCTAACTCTTTAGAAAGAACTCCTTTCTAGGCTTTTTTGTTTTAGTGTGGGGTTTTATGGTGCTTAAAAAAAAAAAAATATTTAAATTCCATGTGATAGTTTTGATATTATTAGTGTGCTTTTGGCTGAGTATTCTGCAAGGTTGCCACCTACTGCAGGAAAAGGCTCTTTAATGTGCTTTATTCACCTGTTTTTAACCACAGCTAGTCCATGGATTGTCTTTCTGCATCTTAAATTGGTCTCAGCAGCCAACTCTCTTCCAGTTCTAAAAAGTTCTAAGTATCCAATTCAAGTTGTTTGCTGCCCAGTACAATTTAGTATTTTTTTTAAGTGATATATATGGATAGATAGTTTTTTGGGTTTTTTCTGTTTTTGTTTTTTTCTGAGGCAATTGGGCTTAAGTGACTTGCTGGGGTCATACAGCTAGGAAGTGTTAAGTGTCTGAGGCCAGATAAGAGCTCAGATTCTCCTAACTTCAGGGCTGATACTCTAAATTGATATTTTTTAATACTGTAACCTCAAAAGTTCTAAGGAGGAAGAATGGTATATAGAATGACAAAGTAGGAAGGAAGGAAAGAATGAAGGAAGGAAGGCCAATCCTTCTGTTACATCCCTATTGCTAATACCTAATACAAGATCTCTTTACAATCATTTCTTGACTGGTCTTTTCATAATTGCTTATTCCCTATTCCAGTATAATATGCTGCCCTATTGAATATTCCTTATGTATGAATCTCATTATCAGATTCCTTTTAGATTATTTTTTGTGGTTCCCTATTGTCTACTGAAAAAAAAATTCTAATTACTTTGCCTATAATGTCTATTCCTGTGCAATCTGAATTCACTTTACTTTTCCAGTTGTATCTCATACCATTTACCTACATATATTCTATGTTATAATCAATCAGGACTACCCTACATCTCTTGGACTTCTTGAGCTTTTCCATCTCAGTGCTTTTGCTTATTCCATTCCTTTTGTTTTAATTCATTCATTTCAATGATTCATCAACAACTGAATAAACAACTGTTTATTTTTTTTTTTTTCAACTAAAAATCATTTACTTCTGCCCCAACTTGAAAAAGAAAATCCAAATTTTTGTAACAAATAGGTAAAATCATTGTACATGTACAAAAAGCTTCATTCTATAGTTTAAGTCTTTCACTTATCTTACAGGAAATATCACCAGAATTCTGGAATTGTGATTGGTCACTTCTGAAGTTATCCAAAAGTATGTTTGCAATGTGGCTATTATTTTATAAATCGTTGTCTAATTCTATTCACTTTAGATCCATTTATACAAATTTTCCCAGGTTTCTCCAAAATCACCCTTTTGGGAATTTTTAATGGCATAATAGACAAGTTACCAAGCATTCAGCAACTGATTATTATTTTATAAGGTAAAAATTTCAAAGAAAGCCCCTCCCCCCAAATAGTGTCTGCACTCAAGAAGTTCTGAGTTTAATAGAGGAAAGAATATGCAAGCCAATCTGCCTGAAAAAAAAAAAAAAAAAAAAAAAAAAAAAAAAACTTTAGTCAAAATAACTTAAAGGTAATCTTAGAGGGAAGGCATGAGCCTTAAGGGGAACCTGAAAAGACTTCTTATAAACCATGTGGCTTTTGTTGAGACTTGAAGAAAGGCTGAGAATCCATGCATATGATTATTTAAAACTAATTCGAACATCACCACTTCTATGAAATCTTGCCTGAGTCTGCCCAGTTGGTAATGAATGAGCTTTTACTAGAATCAATCTCATTAAATATATTTTCTTATGTTTCTCATCTATAAGGTATTACTTTGTGAGAGATGACTACCCTTTCTGTTTCCAGTTTAAGCTAAATAGAATAATACCAACCTTCTCTTTTTAAGTTAAACTATTATTGACATTTTTGTTTTAAAATAACCTATACTTCCTCCTTAGAGGAAGTTTAGTGGCACAGTGGTTAGAACCTTGGACCTTTGGTCAGGAAGATTCCAATCCAGTCCCAGGTACATTCTTGCTGAATGACTCTGGGCAAGTCACATAATCTCTGGTTGCCTCAGTTTCCTCAACTGTAAAATGGGGATGTTTAATAGAACCTATCCTCCAGGATTGTATGATCAAATGAAATATTAATATAAAATATTTAGCATAGTATCTGTTATGTATTAAGTGCTCAGTGTTTCTAATTTCTTCTTTCTTTCCTTGTATCTCTGGCCCTTTCTACCCAAGAAAATCACATCATATATCAAAGTATAAGAAGCTCTCTTCTACCATATAAACATTGCACCTTTTCTGTTATGGGATAAATATCTCAAGACTGAAAGGACTAGCATTAAGTGATTTACAATGAGCTGTTTTTGTTTTGTTTTGTTTTGTTTTCTTACCTCAACAAACTGAAAAAGTATTGGTAAGTTTCTACCATTATTTCAATGAATCTCTACTAAGCAATTGTCAAGTCCCAAAAGTCCTCCATAACTACAATGCATTCACTTTTTAAAAATTCTTCTATTTTTGATGGGGAGATGGAAAAAAACAGAGACAAAGAGAAACAGAGAGGGAGAGAGAAAAAGGATAAAAAGGGAGAGAGCTAAAAGGGAGAGAGGCAGACACAGAGAGATATTCCAACTTAGTAATGACAATGTCATGACAGAAATTTGTTCATTTCCAACTTTCACAAAATATACTAAAGTCCATGATTTGTTGTTGGTAGTATTGCTATTTGTTTTAATTTTAATAACTTTATTTCAATATCATTGTTTTTCTTTGAATTATGTCTTTTTATTTCTGCATTTGCAAATTGCCAGAGGGTCCATGACAGAAAATAGGACCTCTGCATTAGAATATACAACACTGCAACAGAATAAGTGGTTTCTGCATTCATATATTTGATAGCATTTTTATTTAAAATAGGCAATTATATTAAGATATTGTTATACATTGTAGAATATGACATAGGCAAATTTTCAGGCTAATATCATAAAATCACCACGCACATTGATCTCTTTATTTAAGGCATTTGTTATTATTAGCCTGTGGGGAAAAGAGGAAAAATAATGGATTAGAAATAGGCACCAGTTTCTACAAAATAGTCACTGATGAGCAAAATTGCCAAGCTTTTATTCTAAGTTGATTTATTTGGAGGTTATGATGCGTGCAATGTCCAAGAAACTATCCTTGAATCTGTATCACTTTATGGATTTTTTGTTTTGTTTTGTTTGCTTTTCCTCTGATTTCTTGATCAATCTTACTCCATTGACTGAATCAAAGTAGCCCTAGACATCATACTGAAAGGTTTTCAGCCTACTGATTTTTCAGTGCCTATTTAATAGGCATGATCTCTTAATCTCTTGAGTTGTTGAACAAGGGCATATCCAATTAAACTGGGCATTAAGTTTGGTCTCTTTTTATTAGACATGTTCTTAACCCTTGCTTAAGGATATATATATATATATATATCCTTAAGCAAGGGTTAAGAATATATATATATATATATATATATATATATGTATGTGTATATATCTTATAGAAATGTCACATTAATTCTGAATTAGTGGATCCCCTACCATCTGAGTCCTCATTTCCATTTCCCTTAATTCTCCCACCCCAAAGTTTCATCCCACCTTCATCCATGGGACAGTATCAGAGATGACTAGTACTGGATCAAGAGGAGTAGCCTTTCTGTGGTCCATAAGAAGAGTCTTTTTTGAAGCACCTTCTCTCTAAGAATCTCTTGTAAAGCTGTTCTTATCCCTCCCTTAAGGAGACAGGGGATTTCTTTCTCTTTTCCATGGGATCATTTTTTGAGTCAAATGTTAGTTGCCTACCAGGAGGTTATTGCTATAATAGTATTGTTTCTTGTAGGAGAAACATGTCTTCTGGGGGGAATATTATATTCAGGAAAAAGAAAATCTATGATATACTGTAGCTGGTCAGGAGCTCTGGGTCATGTGAATTGCTTAGATAGTTCAAGTGTAAGATGAAAGTAAAAAATTTATTTCAGCTATCCTACAACATTTTTCTTTCAATTTCTGAGAGAGTATAATGTATATGATGGGTTTTTTGCAGTTTTTAAGTCTCTATTAAAGTCCGTATTCTTAATTTTCTGTATTTTAAACATTTTCAAGGATGGAAGAAATGCACAAAATGAAAGTCTTGTTGTATAACTTAATATGTTTCCTAACAAAAACTTAATTATTCACCTGTGAGAAATATTCCAGACATTAACTACACTTAACCTTTATTTTAGAGATTTTCTTGGAATTATTCCAGGATGGGATAATGAGCCAGAGAAACAGTAAAAAAGGTGATGAACCTAATTCCTAAGAGTTCAGTGCCAGAATGATATGTAATCCATAGAGTTTCCCAATTGCAGTATCTTTTTTTTTGACAACAAAAAGCTTTTTCTTGATCCTCCTCCTAATTGAATGACTGCTTCTCCTCATTCTCCATTTTAAAATTATTAACCTCCTCCCATCCACTATGTGCACATCCTCCAAGTTGTATTCCTAGTTATTATTCTTTCAAACACATCTACTATTAGAAATGAAAAAGGTTATGATAATGTAATTAAACTCCATTTTACAATAAAGAAACAGATCAAGAGAGGTTATGAGTTTCTTAAGGCCATATAGATAGTAAATGGAGATCTTATGATTTAAGATGGTTATCTCCTTCAGACAGAAAAAAAAAGCCTATTTAGCAAAGATGGTTATTATTATTCATTGACGTCTGGATTATAGGTTCAATATGTGTTCTAACTACCACTTTGCTAAAATTTGTATCACATAAACAGGTAGGTGACAAAAAGGGGGAAATGACACCTGATGTCCTAATTCTCAGCCCAAGGCTGTTTATATGAAAACTTTGGCTCTCTACTTTTAATGCTATAAGAAATTCATATGGTTTCAAATTTGCAAAGGAAGTTTTTGTTAATCTATTACAACCCATACCTCAAAACGAACCCCCACAAGGATATTATGAATATTGAGTTTGCTCCTGCCTAAGACTTCCAGTGAAATGAGCCACTGCTCCCCAAGGCAGCCTGAACTACTTTGGTAGAACTATAAGCTATTGGGAAGTTGCCTTTTTTCTTTGGGCTATTTTTATCATTTAATTTGATTATTTATTTTATTTTTAGTGATTTGTTTTTATTTTATTTTTTTGCCTGAATTTAACTCTTTATAACTTCTATAGTCTGGAAGCAAATGAAAGAAATTTAATTCTGCTTCCACATGACAACCTCTCAAGAATTTTAAAAGATCCATAATGTACCATCTGAATCCTCTCTTCTTCAAATTCAAAATCCTATATTTCTTCAAGTGATGCCGATGACTTGAACTTGATGTGATTTACCATCATTCTCCTGGAGATGCTCTCCAGCTTATCTGTGTCCTTTTTTGACGTAGTACCTACAAAAAAATACCAAACTGCAGAGGAGATCTGATAGGGAAGAGTGCAACAGAAAAGTCATTTTTAATTATCAGAAGTGATGCCATTCTTAAGGTAGATTAACATTGAATTTTATTTTGGGAGGTTATCAAATAGTACATATATACATTTAAATATATGCATGTACATGTATATATAGTACTTTTCATAATTTATATACATATGCATGGAGATAAATAGGTAGATAAATAAAGAGATAGATAGGTAGATAGATGGATGAGTGAGAGAGGATATCCCAAAAGTCTTAATGTACTTTTAAGTTATTAAAATTTTAAATTGCATTAAGATCTTGTGGATAATACATATATATGAAAACATATACACATATATTTATATATATATATATATATACACACACACACACACACACACACACAAGTATCTATTTATCTCTCTCCTATCTATACAAACACACACATAGATACATACATACATATTTATGATTGAGCATTAGTTCTGAACCTTCCATCTTCTACTGGGTGCAGGGTATTCCAGAAGAAAAGCTGCTTGAAACCAGGATGAGTATTTTCCATCTGTCCCAAAACAACCAGTTTCATGTGTACTACCAAGGCATCTGTCATCTCTTTTCATCTCTCTCTCTCTACCTTCCCTTACAAACCCTGCTCTTCATTCACATCATGATCTCAGATCCCTTAACTCATCTCTTCCCGACCATGCCCTCTGCACGAGTTATTCTCTCCTCTTCTCCCCATTTTGACTCCTTAGTGAATTCAACTCAATATTGTTCTCCCTTGAATCCCTACTTCCTTTATCATATAACCGATTGTGTCTAGCCAAGACTCAGCCTCGGATCACTTTCACCATCCATCACCCTCATTCCAACATAATACTGCTAAATGAATGTGGAGACAATCATGTCACTGTTCTTACTAGGTCCACTACCTCAACTGGGTCATTACTTATGCTAGGCAATAATATTTTACCTCCTTATCAATTCTTTTTTATATCATTTCATCTCTCCTCAACCCCACCATGAGTCTCCCTGCTACTCCTTCTATATTGAGAAGCTTACCTCAGATTTTACAGAAAAAAGATTGAGGCCATTCATCACAAACTCCCTTTCCTCTTATTACTCTGTCTCTCTCTCCTCTTTCATCCTTGTCTCATGTGATGAAATAGCCTTAGCCTTACAAATGCTAAATATGCTCTACTTATTCAAGTAATCCCATTCTATCCCATCTTCTCCAACAGACTGGCCCCTCTGCCATCTCCACTCTTTTACTTATTTCAATCTTGTCTCTTTACTGGCTCATTTCCTATAGCTTACAAACATGTCTATGTCTCCCCTATCTATAAAACACTCACACTTGATTCTTTTATCTCTACTTGACATTCTACATCTCTTCTGCCTCTTCTGCCCTCTTACAGTCTTCTTAAAACACTTACAAACTGACTTCTAATCTTATCATTTAATTTCTATTATGGGATCTCTAATCCCATTAAGTATTTATTAGTTCCTAAATCCAATGGGCTTTTAAAACCTCAATCTTTATTTTCCTTAACCTCTCTGCAGAACTCTGCAGAATTTAGTCACTTTCTTCTCCTTGATATCTCCAGGGTTTGAGGACACCATTATCTCCTGGTTTTTCTTTGGATCCTCTTTTCTCTTTTTCTCTTTGCTCTGTACTATGTCACTTGTTAATCTCATTAGCTCTTTTAATTATCATCTCTATGCTAATGATTCTCAAATCAACCTTTTCTTCCCCAGTCTTTCTGTTGGGCTTCAATTTGATATGTTCAACAGTCTTTCAAACATTTTAAACATGCACTAGACATCCACTAAACATGTTAACTTCATTATGTCTAAAACTGAACTCATTTTTTTTTCTTCCAAAGAACTCTTTTCTTCTACTTTACCTATTACTGAAGAGGATCTTAGAGTCATGCTGGGATTTTTATAACTCTCACCCCTCCCATATACAAGCTTTTATCAAAGTCTGATAATTTCACCTTTGTAACATCTTTCAAATACCCTTCTTCTGTCCTTTGATACTGCTATGACTCTTGTGCAGACCTTCATGATTTCATGTCCTGATTATTATAATTGATAATTATGAATTATTATTCATGCCATTATTATTGGTAATAACCTGCTGCTGCATCTGCCTGTCTCATGTCTCTTCCCATTACAGTCCATCGTTCATTCAGTAACTAAAGTGATTTTCCTAGAATGCCAATTGAATCACAAAGTCCCCCTAGTGAATAAATTCCAGTGGCTTCCTTTGCCTCCAGAAGCAAGTACAAAATGCTGGTTGGCCTTCAAACCCTTCATAGCCTACTTTCTACTTTTCCATTCTTCTTATCTGTTATTCCCTGACATGTACTCTTCTATCTAGTGACACTGGCCTTCTAGTTACTCTACAAATAAGATACTCCATCTCTCAACTTTGGGTATTCTATCTTCTGTGTCTGGAATGTTCAACCTCCTCTTTTCTCCAAAACTAACTTCTCTGGCTTCTTTTAAGATTTAACTCAAAAGCTATCTTCTATAGGCAGCCTTCCGCACACTCCTTTTTGTTGTTTTTTTCCCCCTCTATTATTTCCTATTTATTCTGTTGCTTTATATGTATTTGTTTACATATTGTCTCCCCCATTAGACTGTAAGTCTGTTTCTCTCTATTATTTCCTATTTATTCTGTTGCTTTATATATGTTCATTTACATGTTGTTTCCCCCATTAGACTGTATGTTTCTTATTGAGCACAGAGACTCATTAGTATGGTGCCTGGGACTAGGAGGCATTTAATAGATGTTTATTGATGAACTCATTGATTGTCCTGGTTAATTCATCTTCTTAGAATCAGGCCAATGTTCTGCACTGTCAAAGTCTTACTGTTTTTGATTCTCCCATCAGAATGTTAGGCATTCCTCAAAGCTTTGGGCTTCTACAAATTTGATGATTATACTGTTTGTGCCTTTATCCAAATAGTTGATTAAAAAAATATTAAAAAGGACAATCCTAACAGCTGATCTACTCCAACTGCTACTAAATCCCAAAGTCTTATATAAATAACAGTTTGAGTTTAGACTTAGGACCATTGCTGAATTTTTATATTTGAATTGTCATCTATCCTTCATCATTCCATCTTTTATGCAAGAAAAACATGACAACTCACTCAATACTTTCTTCCTTGGTGACTACATCAGGCTTAATTTTAATTTTTTCTGTAAAAATTTAAAATTTTTCTGTAATTTTTCCCAAGTCTATGGATACAGCCCAATTTTTTCACTTAAATTTCAGTGAAAACTATTAACTTATTGTTGAAAGTATTTAAATGTTTTGTAGTTATTTCAAATTCATATTCAAAATAAAACTCATTTAATTTTCCTTCTCCAAACTTCACTATTTTTGCTTTTCCTACTTCACAACTATTCTGTAATTAATCAATCAAAAAAGCTTTAACTATGTTCCAGGAAATATACTGAGCACTGGTCATACAAAAAAAAAAAAAAAAAAAAATGCAAAACATCCCCTTTCCTTGAATAGCTCACATTCTAACAGTGAATGTTATGATCGTGTATTTTAAGATCAGCACGAGACAGGAATTCAGGTTGGGGGAAAATCGTCAGTCTTTATTCTCAGTGAAGAAGGATCGGAGGTGGAAGAGAATCGGCGATAGCAATGTGTGCAGCTGAGTCAAGAAGCTAGCTGACCAGCAGCCACACAACCAGCAGCTCGGAGTCTCGAACTCAGCCCAATCTCTCCCAGCTTGTCTTCTTCCCTCTCTGCCTCCACCCACCAAAATCGTCATTTCCTATACAACACATCAGGACTTGCAAGGAGAGTGGGCAGGGACCATTCTTAATCCAATCATGTATATTAATAAGAGTATAGCCCAATTACTATCTAGCCTCATGTACTTGGGACCTCAGTGCATCAGCTCAAACCTCAGCCCATTACAAGTGAAGGCAACATATATAAATCAAAATATGAAAGGCAGGTACAAATAGAGGAATGACAGTCACAGAGGGGTTGATACTAACAGCCTGATAATAACAATAATGGTCTCCTGGAGAAGTTGTCATTTAAGCCCAGTCTTAAGTTAAATTTCTGTGTAAAAGTTTAGGAGGGAAATCATTCCAAGTCTATGGTATCATGTGCAAACAAAGTCACAGAGAAGGACTGATGGAGTTACCATGGTGAAGGAATAGCAAGTAAGCCAGTATGACTGAGTCTTACAGTGTAAGGAAGAATACTATAAACATTGAAAAAGTAGATCATCCATCACTTTCACTGCAATTTATAGCCAAAGAAAGTAACTTAGGACACTGACAGGTAATGTGACTTTACCTAAGGTTATACAACCAATGTCAACGATGAGCCTTAGACCTAGATCTTCTGGGTTCCTATTCCCTATGTCATTTTTTCATGATGCTCTACACATTAAAATTCTTAATAAATTTCTTTGGAATTGTATAAAACTCAGGAAGATGCTTTTTTCAGAATATCAAATCAAGATAGTATTTTTATTCTATTATAAAGTGTTATATATGTACAACATATATTTTGGGAAGAAATTAACCAATGTTATACCTATTGGTGTTAATGATAGAATAATTCAAATAATGTCTAACACCTGGTTTTTATTCATAAGACACTCAATGAATTAATGAAGTTGAATGTCTTTGAGGGTAACACAGCTTCAAGTAAGACCCTCTACCTGCTTAGTTTTTCTTTATAGAAGAAGTTAAAGAAATTGTGAACTTTTAGCTTCGAGAAAAAAAATGCTCTGGAAGAATATTACAGCTGTGTTCATATACTTGAAATGTTATCATATTTAAAAAGCAGGGAATCTATTCCTCTTAGCCCAAGAGGACAGAATTGGGAACTCTTGGTGGATGATGCAAAATGACAAACTTATGTGTGATGTGATGAAGCAAAATTTCCTTCAGTTAGAACTGTCACATTAATTTAATTAAATTAACAGAATAATACACATTAACACAAAAGAAGAATGAATTGCTTCAGGGGAAATAATCTTTAGGATGTTGCATAATGGATTTGTATCACTTAAGTTGTAGAAAGGGATATGTTTTCAGATGTAGGTTGCACTACTTGGCCCCTAAAGTTCTTTCCAATTCTACAAAAATATTATCGTTTTGTTGAGAGTTATATATCACATTAGAAAATGCATTACTAGAAGCTTCAGAAAATGTGCCACTTTAAACCTACTTGAGAGACGGGGTATTTTTCATTTGTTTTGTTTTGTTATGTTTCCTATGAATCTGGGTTATGAACTTTTAGAGAATAACATACTCTCAGAAAAGCTACTGTATTCTTCACCAGATGTACTCTCTGCATGGTTTTCTGCTCTAGTTCCAGGAAAGCACATTGAAAAAGATACATCTGAACATGATAAATGGCTAGATCACTGGAGCACAATCTTTGCTCGGTAGGAAAGAATTCTGGCATTCTATTGGATGAAGAATTTAATAAGCCATTTTGGCCATCTAGGCAATTTGAAATCCATCAAAAGTGATAAATCTAGCAATACTCGCAGGTCATGTTCCAACTTCACAGTTTGAACATAACCAAAGTTCAATTTGTGATCAGATTTTTTTTTTCTATGAGACACTATCAAAATAGTAGGTCTCTATTTGACAACATTATTTCATTCCTACTGTAGTCTCACTAACTCCATTGAAACTAAACTTGAAATTTCATCAATTCTTCCATAATTTATTCCCAGGAAAGATATTTATTGCTCCATTATATAAAAGTACAAAGATTCACAACTACCTTGGAACATACATATTTAATGTTTATCTTTAGATTGTCTTTATGAGTCAATCAAACAAAAACATTTGTGAAACATCTACCAAGTATGACTGTGCAAGGCACTGGACCTACAAAGTCAAAAAAAGGAGCAATCTCTGCCCATTCATTTATGAAAAGGCATTAGCTTCTGAGAGATTGGGAAAGGATTCATGCAGAAGGCAGTGCATGAGGTCAACATTAAGGGAAACTAAGTATTCTAGGAATAAATGAAATACCTAAAAGGTATTTAACATAAGCAAAAAGTAGTTGGGGGTAGAGTGGGACTGTATTTGCTCTTTGTGTGACAGTGACAGCAGAGAGAACAGTATAATTACAATTTACAATCATGCCTCGATTCAGTTTGGTCTATAAATTGGAGGGAAAGATAGGTCTAGGAGCAGAATCTCATGGAGATGGCTCCCTGGATATGGTGACTACCTTATGGTAGTAGATGCCATAACAAAGGGGCTTTGAAATGAGGTAAAGTGATGATAGTCAGGACAGAAAATAATTACTTTCCTCCCACTCCAGATGTCCAAATTCAATTTGGCCTGCATCAGAGTTCTGCATATAGGTTACCCCATAATCCAATGACCTTTCTTTGGGGTTCTGTACAGAGTTGGAATAGAAAGGGTGGAAGCTCTATGTGTTGGCTTTCCATAGCTAAGGAAGTGAGAACAAGGCAGTAGGCCTATAGGATAGCTCTCCAAGTTGTGATGGTTGGTAATTTCCAGGAATGAAAAATTAGATGTTTTTGCTTGTTTGTTTGTTTGTTTCTGGTTTTTTATACAATTTCTTTTGCATGACCTTTTGATGAATATAGAGAAACAGTGTAGCAATCATCCACAGTTAATTTTGAAGTCACATTAAAAACATGTGTCCATTCCTATTAAAAATACTAGAGAGTATAGGAATAAATGGAGTTTTCCTTAAGATAATTAATAGCATCTATATAAAATCATCAGCAAACATCATATGTGATGGGGATAAATTAAAACCATTCCCAGTAAGACCAGGGGTGAAACAAGGCTGCCCATATCACCATTACTATTAAATATTGTATTAGAAATATTAGCTTTGGCAATAAGAGAAGGAAAAGAATTTAAAGCAATTAAAGTAGGTAAATCTATGTAAATGATGTAATGATATACTTACAGAATCTGAGAGAATCAACCAGAAAACTTCTAGAAACAATTCACAACTTTAGCAAAGTTGCAGGGTACAAAATAAATTCACATAAATCATTAACATTTTTATATATTACCAACAAAGATCATCAGCAAGAGATACAAAGATACAAAGAGAAATTCTGGTTAAAATAACTAATGATAATATAAAATATTTGGGAGTCAATCTGCCAAGGCAAAGTCAGAAGCTATATGAATAAAACTATAAGCCACTTTTCCCATGAATAAAGTCAGATCTAATCAATTGAAAATATATCAAGTACTCATGGATAAGCTGAGCTAATATAATAAAAATGACATTACTACCTAAATTAATCTACTTATTTAGTGCCATATAAATCAAACTTCCCAGAAATGATTTTACAGAGAGATAGAAAAAAATAACAAAGTTCATCTGGAAGAACAAAAGGTCAAGAATTTGAAGAGAATTATTGAAAAAAATGCAAATGAAGGTGGCCTAGCTATACCAGACCTAAAATTATATTATAAAGCAGCAATCATTAAAATCATTTGGTACTGGCTAAGAAATTGAGAAGCCTATCAATGGAATAGGTTAGGATCACAACACACTATATTCAATGACTATCATAATCTAGTGTTTGATAAACCCAAAGATCCCTATTTCTGGGATAAGAGCTCACTATTTGACAAAAATTGCTGGGAAAATTGGAAATTAGTATGGCAGAAGCTAGGCATTGATCCATACCTAACACCATATACCAACATAAGGTCAAAATGGGTTCATGATTGAGTCATAAAGAGTGATATTATAACCAAATTAGAAGAACAAAGAATAGTCTACCTCTTAGTTCTGTGGAGGAGGAAGAACTTTATGGCCAAAAAAGAACTTGAGTACATTATGGCATGCCAAAATGGATCATTTTTATTATATTAAATTTTTTAAAAATGTGCAAACAAGATTAGAAGGGAAGCAAGAAATTGGGGAAATATTTTACATTTAAGGATTCTAATAAAAGACTCATTTCTAAAATGTAGAAAAATTGACTCAAATTTATAAGAATTCAAGCAAATCTCCAATAGAGAAATAGTCAAAGGATATGAACAGATAATTTACAGATGAAGAAAATGAAACCATGAACAGGTGTTCTAAATTATTATTGATCAGAGAAATTCAAAGAAAACTCTGAGGTACCTCTCAGATTGGCTTAGATGATAGGAAAAGATGATGAATGTTGGAGAGGATATAGGAAAACTGGGACACTAATACATTGTTAATGGAGTTGTGAACTGATCCAGCCATTCTGGAGAGACATTTTGAACTATGCTCAAAAAGTTATCAAACTGTTCATATCCTTTGATCCAGAAGTATTCCTATTGGTTTTATATCCCAAGGAGATCTTAAAGGAGAGTAAGGGACCCACATGTGCAAAAATGTTTGTGGCAGCCCTTTTTGTACTGGCTAGAAACTGGAAACTGAATGGATGCTCCATTGGTTGGAGAATGGCTGAATAAGTTATGGTATATGAATATTATGGAATATTATTGTTCTGTAAGAAACAATCAGCAGGATGATTTCAGAGAAGGCTGGAGAGATTTAAATGAACTGATACTAAGTGAAGTGAGGAGAAACACAAGAATATTGTACATGGCACAGGCAAGATTATATGATGATCAATACTGATGGATGTGGCTCTTTTCTACAATGAGATGATTCAGGCCAGGTCCAATGATCTTGTGATGAAGAGAGCCATCTGCACCTGTTGTGCCACAGTTCCCTTTTAATGTCCTAACCTAGTTTCCCTAATTGTCCTATTCAGTTACTCTGCCTCAAGTTATAACCATTCCCTCTTAATGTTTGATAGGATAAAGGTCTTAAATCTTAGACCTCAAGCTATAACCATTCCCTCTTAATGTTTGATGGGATAAAGGTCTTTATCCATTTTAGACATCATGAGAATATCAGGAGCCCCTCCATTACCTCCCTCCATTATGTCATCTTAGGTGCCTGCCGTATGCCAAGATCAATTATTCAATTTTGGAGAAAATAAAAAGCTCCTTTGGTTAAAAAAGTAGAATTTGCAATAATGCAAATATATCAAAAGAATGTATATTTTCAATGGAATGACAGATGAACTATCCTACATGAACTTCATAATTGTGATCATCTTAGACCCAATCTCAAAATATAATATTCCCTTCAAGCTACCATTTCACTGATATATTGTGGGCATTTGATAGATAATTATCAAGGTGCATCTGAGGTTAATTTTCTTCTCAAGAGATGAAATGCCAAAGCCTTAAGAAATATAAAACTAATTTCACTTCCACAAGATAAAAAGTCCCAGTTCCATAGAAGTAAATACATTTCTGAATATTCCAACTCTTTACTTAGTAGCAGAAATAGATAAATTCCTCCAAAGGAGTCTCAGAAACTGAATGAGTAAAATATTTCCTCTACATAATATCTTGTACAGATATTGATGCCTAGCCATCAATATTAAGCCTTGTAGTGGCCAAAGATAACTTGTTTAAGGAGTGGACAGTTTGGAACCAGCACGATACCCGAAGCTAAAAAAAAAAGCACTAGGACTATAACAGCTGCCCCAATGATTTGACTATTGAGAGCTAAGATACAAAACAGAATGTGAAAGTTTGAGTTAATTTTGCCCTTCGGTGGGTTGGCCTAAAACCTGAGCAGTGAGTCCTTTGGCCAAGATTATATAAGAATTATACTATGTATTGCACGGAAACTTTTGAATACACTCCCCTCCCACCAAGAGCAGAGAATATAATAAAACACTACCTGCTAAGAAAATTTGAATTCTAATTCTGATTCCGCTTCAGACACTTATTAATTATGAGACCCTGGAAAAACCATTTAACCTCTGTCAGTTCAGGTTACTTATCCATAAAATAGGGATAATAATAGCATTATCTCAAGGATTTGTTGTCAGGATAAAATAAGATATTTGTATAGTTCCTTGCACATAATAAGTGCTTTTACTAGGGAGTCACTGAAAATGTTTTAAATAAAATAAAATTGTTTCTCTGAACCCTCAAACTTCAAATGGTCAATTTCACTATATATGGAAACCTCTCTTAAGACAACATAAACAACTAGAAAATCAGAGTGAAAGGAATACTTCAATATGAGCTCATATTCATGCCTCATATGATGAATTAATGAATCAATAAAAAGCACCTTTGGAGGCAATTCTGCGGATGATAGATCAAATCTCCAAGTACTGATTACATTAATACCTGAAATTCATAGTTCATTGTCCCAAAGAAGCATCACAGAAGTATCTCTACCAAATGGTGGAGAGAAAAAGAAAACTATCAAACTCCTAGAGAAGATTTTGTTACCTTCCCTGAGGGGTAGATTGCTGAGCAGTGACTCAGAGCATCAGCTTGTCTGCTTTGACCACCATCATTTCCAAATGTCAAGGTTATAAAATCTGACTCAGCAATGAATGAGGGAAGGAAGGAAGGAACAAGAATTTATTATTACTTACCATGTGCCTGATACTCTGCTAGGCCCTGAGAATGCAAATGCAAAAACAAAACAGTACCTATCCTTAAGGACCCTAAGGAGACACAATATATATTTTGAAGGGAGGATCTGTGAAGTGATTTTGTGAAACGTTGTAAGTGAAGTCATGGGACAGTCAGTTAAGCAATTATACTAAATTTATATACTAAACTTATTCAGCAAAGATACTCAAATTGATTTGATGACATGGAAAATGATTATAAGATTATGTAAATTTCTACTTACTCATTTTAATGACACGTCAATATAGCTCAGAAGAGAGGACTAAACCAGAGAAGATTACTTAGTGAAGAGAAGCTAGGGATGGCAGTGGTTTCTGGAGGTCCTAGTATTGAAGGTCACAGTTTCTTCCAGAGAGAAAGAAAGGATATTGCAAGATATTTACTTTTGCTGTGCTAGTAGACAGCTGGATAGGACATGTAAATAATCATAAAAAGAAGGGAAGTGACCTGTCTAGAACCTTACTAGAAATAAAATAAAATGTTCCTAAATAGTATTAAAATATTTGAAGGGTACAGATGGATGTAATATTTGGAAGCAACCTTCCCTAACCTAAAATCAAGGCATTCTATACATTTGTGCCCCTACAATTATAATTCATTAACCCCCATTGGATATGTTAACTTTTAACTAGTCAGCCAGAGTACACAATTAGTTTAAAACAAAGGCATTTAACAAAATGGCATTATAAGATAAGTAGCATCAAAATGTTTTCCCCATAATCCATTGTCACTCTCCCACAAATAACAATGGGAAGAATGAACACATGGTAGAGAACAGAAGTGAAGTACACTACACATAGGTATTATGTTTAGTCAATGAACACATGGAAGGAACACATTGGCCAGAATACATATGTGACAGAAGGATATATATGGGGAAAACCATGTAGATGGGCAGCTCAGGATTCCAGTGTTTCAGATTCACTGAATCTGAATATAGTGATGTCATCCCACTGTTTCTCCTGACACTAATCTCATAGGATTTGCCATTTGCAGCTCTTCTGGTCTCAGATGCTCCTCTGCTGGATGTTGCCATGCTAAACCACTGTCAGCCAGTATTCTGTCTGACAGAGTATTTCTGGGTGTTCATTCCTTGGCATTCCAACAACTTTAGCTTTTGACTTAGCTGAAATTCTTGCCTAAAGTGTTATCATATTTTTAGCCAACTCTATAAAAAAAAATAAAATATATAAAATATATAAATATATAAAATATATAAAATATATAAATATAAAAATATATAAAATATATAAAATAATCTATAAAAGTCTTTTGCCCTGAGATTAGTAGAAAGCTCCCTGTGTTTTGTTGAATTAGATTTTGTATGCTGGAACCTCCACTTGCGTGAAGCTCCTTAGAATAAAGGTCACTATAATGCCAGCTACTCAATTACTTTAGTCTTAGTTTTTAATTTTGTTTTTTCACGTTACTTCCTTGATAGGGCTAAATTCTTTATATGAGACTTCAACCTAACTTATGAATCATCGATTAATTTCCTAAATAGTAATATCTTACCGCTATGACCCAGAGAATAAATATTTACCTAACAAAAGCTAAACAGTTTTAAAGGTTTCAGGTTCCCTAATTTTGAGTGGGAGATGTAAAGGTATAGATGTAAATCAAAACTAAGGAATGAAGTATCTCCTACCTAATAATCACTACCCTGACATATGTGAATATGGCATATCTAAATCTGAAAAGGACTTGCTCCATGCCCTTTTATAGGTAGAATCATAGTTTATGGAAAATGTGGCTAAACTTTTATCATTCTCATTGTGTATTTGTGTGTATGTGTGTCTGCAAGTATATGTGGGTGAGCAAGGTAGAAATTTGTCATTTTCCATTCTTCCTCATTTCTAAATGATTTTTGGATGACTCACTATCTGTGAAAAGGATAAGATTTAAGTATCTTTTTACAGCTTGAATAGATTTGTTCACTTTTGTAGAATAAAGCAACACAATGGGAATGAATAGAGAACTATGAGGGGATAAATAATAAGAAATTAATTCAGCACAGGAACTGAGGACAGGAAAAGCTCAGAAACTCATGCACTGAGGCTACCATCAGAAAGGTGAAGAATATTATTTGACTATTTATATGGAAAGATACCTAGGGAAGGTAGGGGGGCCTAAAGGGGCAACTAGGAAACCATGAACCAAAGAACAACTGAAATGCCTGAAAAATCAATCATGAAATGTACATCTCTATAGAGAAATGGTTGAAATTTTGAGTAACTCAGGGGATTTCTTTCTTTCTTCCTGCCATTCATTCTCTGTGCTGTTGAATAGATGGATGCTTTGCCTAAAGTAAAGTAGGAAATATGGTTAAAGCTCTATCACCAGGACATTCAATATTTGAATTATCGCTCTAGGCCTGTCTCCAGGAATTAGGCAAGTAACACAGCCATAGCAATGCTGTCATTCTATATGAGTGTGTTGTACGAGGTGGGGAAAGTAAAGTGGCCCAAATATAGCTAGCATAAATCAGCCTCTGCAGTGATACATTGATCCCTCCCTATAGTACTTTCACTTCCATTTCTTTCTTTTTCTTCCCCTCCCTTCCCTTCCCTTTCCTTCCCTTCCCTTCCCTTTCTTTTCTCCTCCAAATGGAATATCAAAGAATGTTTCCTTGCTGGTGACTTCAGCCATCATCCTGGAATGCAACCCTTTGAAGATGGCAAATGCTCTTACAAATACAAAAGCCACAGCTGCTAAAGACTCTGAAAATAAAGTTATTGTCACTAAAATCCTTGTCACTGTCACATGGTTTAGTATTAAAAAGTGATATGATTTCATCAGTAGAAATGACATTAAAGAAAATATATTATTATCTGCTTTGGCAGTGCACCATGAAAACTTCCATTTGACAAGCAACTGAATCCTCTTATATGTACTGTCTCACCTATTATAATGGGAACCCCTGAGGGAAGTGATTATTGTATGTTTCTATTTCTATTCCCAGCTTTTAATGCAGTGCTTTATACATAGTAAGAAATTAGTAAAAGTACCTTTTTTCATTCATTAATTCACTCATCAATCATTCACTGATTCATTCATCCCTTTGATTTGGTATATTTGCTAATGCTACTGATTTGCTCCTTTCTCAATATTTCTCACTTAATCTCTTTTAATCCACTATGATTCTTATCACATACTTGGATTTAGAACACTAGACTACCTGCACCACTCACTAACTTAAAGAGGGACCCATAAGTCATTATCTATTTAAGTAGCAGATTAGCTGCAGCATTGTCCATAAATATTGTTAATATTCCTTTTGTGCCAAAGGCCTGTCTGAGAAAGCCATGATGATAAGTAAATTAACAGCAATAACATATTGGACCTATAAACATTATACTATCACCTTTGATTTCTCTATGAGTTAAAGATTTCATAGTTATAATTGAAAACATTTCATAAAATTCCACACTTGTATTGGGTGCCATTCAAAAACATAAATCATTATTTAACTTATTATTAAAGTTGTAGGACTCAATGCCACATAATAGATTTAGAGTTGAAGAGAACCTGAAAGACTGTCCAGTCCAACCCCCTTTTTTTGTAATAGAGAATTTCAGAATATTTAATTGAATACCTGTTGTGACAACTAGTCAGAATTAGGTTTCAAACCCAAATCTCTGACTCCAAATCCAGTATGTTTTCCACTGTATAAAGCTGCCTCCTAAAGAGGAAGAAGTGAAGTGGTTTGCCCAAGAAGAGAAACAGTACATGATAGTGGGTATTTGAATGGAGGAACTCTGAATCTCTATCCCCCAGTTAGTATGATATACTAACACTGCAATTTAATGAAACTCAACTGAGAGAAAGATTGTTTGTTTCTTACTGTAAGTTCAATATGATAAAGATTGTATTAGATATCTACTACATAATAAGTACTTTTCTGGACAATGGAGGCCCTAGATGCTAAAAATTGAAATTGCTCCTGTCCTTGAGAAGATAATTATCTAATAAATAATATCCGATATATCTGCCCAGATAGTCTGCCTTTGCTTTCTTTGAGGTTTTTTTTTTTGGTGACACTGCCCAGTTTATCTCAAGTTCCTTTGAAAGATCATTGTCCTTTAACTGTGGGTTACCCCCCCCCCCCAAGGATCTTCTAGACTTTCTCTCTCTTCTCTATTTATTTTCTCTTTTGATTAGCTTATCAGCTTCCATGAGTTTAATGATCATTTCTATGCAGAATTCTTCCAAATCTACAGTATAAATCTGGCCCTAGATTCTTACGTGAGCTCTAGTTCTGCTTCTCTAGCTGCCTAGTGGATATTTCCCATTAGATGGGGAGGTATCTCATACTTACCTTGTCTTTCTTATTTCCAGGTATAACACTCCTTCCACATATCTTGATATTTTTCTTAAATTCATCTTCTAATCCTCCACAAGAAATTAGAGCTGGGGAAGAGCATTGACAAAACAAAACAACAAAAAAAAAAACCATTTTTAAGAGTAAACTATTTTTAAAGCAATACTGTGAAGCATTGTTCTTTAAAAATAACTTTATGAGGAATTACAGAGAGCAATGGTAACTTTTTAAATCAACTATATATTCAGAAGCACAGACTCATAAAACCCATAATCCTATTCCAGTAACCCTGTGTATTTTCCCATGCAATTAGCTATCTCTGTTCTTTCACATTAAAATAAATCCAAAATTATTGATTGCTTTCCACAGTGTTTACAATGGAATATTATTTCTCTCATTCATAAAGATTTGCTACCCCCCCAAAAAATTGATTATTTTGTGTTATTACCAGGTTTCAATATCATTCTATGTAGTCATACAATCAAAGGACTTGGTACTTTTCAATCCAAGGTGCAGTCTGAAGACACTGTGCTACATACACCCTTTAGTTCCCCTGGGTGATTCTCCCCTAATCATTACACCAAGGCAGCATAATAGGGCAAATCACTAACCGCTGAAAAATAATGAGGAATGGTAAGGAAACATAATAGCTATTTCATGCTGCAGATTTAAAAAAAATATGTCATAATGCATGGCATTAATGGCAGTGTTACAGTTAAAAGTTCATATTCCGCAGTCTCCTGGAAACTTCTTCCATTTGACTTTCATGTAATTTTCACAAGTCTTGAATATAGCTCAGCACTGCCATACATTAAACATTAAAATGTTAATTTTGTGTTTTAAAAAACATTACTCTTCTGAGAGAAACGTTAAGCTAGAGACGACAATGAAATCCATTCCTTACAAAGAAACAGCAAAATGCTCTAAAAGGGATGGAAAAGCCCACATATGCTCTCTTCCATATCAATCAGTCAACAGTAATATATATTAAGTGCCTATTATGTCAGACCCTGTGCTAGTCAATGGGAATATAAATAGAAAAATTAAATAATCCTTATTCCATATAATAAGAACCTTAATAATTATTATGTTACTCATCATTACTCTTAAGAGTACAAGACATGAAAACAAAAAGATGGTATAAATTATGGGTAAGGCACTTACTAGCTGTGTGCCGTCCTTCCCAAAAAAAGTCACTTGGCCTTTATTTGACTGTTTTTTCAATTGTAAAATGGAAATAATAGTAGGATTTTTCTTATAGGATTGTTGTAAGAATTAAAGGAGAAAATATTTGTAAGTTACTTTAGAAACCTTTAAATACACCTTCAAATTTCTCTACTGTCCAGTGAAAGATTATGGATAAACAAGGAAAACTATATCCATTGATTTCAAACAATGTAAATGGAAATAGCAAAAATTCAAAAATCAACAAAAACTGAATACAAAATAATTATAGTGATGAAACTTAGTCCTGAAGAAAAGATAAGAATCTATTGTCCTGGAGACTCTGGAGATGAAACACTGCATTTTAAAAACATTTTAGGTCAATATATTGGTGAGTTTTATTGAAATACTTCACAATATCTTTTTTTGATTGGCATGAGGGATGGCATGCAAGAGAAGAAACATATTTGGAAATCAAAGTGGCATAAAAATAAATTAATAAAATTATTTTATAAGAAAGATGAGACATACTTAACAAAGCAAAAAGAAAGGATGGGTTTGTGTAAGTAGGTGCAACATATCACAATTGACTAAGAGGAAACTAAAGATAAAATCCTCTATCTTTCATTAATAAGATGTGCAACTTTAGACAAATTAATCTATCAAAACTTCTGTTTTTACATCCTTAAAATGAGGAGATATAATAGGTAGCCTTCTGTATCTCCCGTAAATATTCACAACTCCTAGTTACTCTCACATGGCTATTCAATTTTTGTTCTCTCTTGATAAAAGCATATGTATATATATATATACCTTTTGTTGGTTACCTTCTTTCACATCTTCTAATATACTTAAATAAAATGATGGAATTGATCTTAAAACTAGAATTTATTTGACGACTAAAATATCCTCATGTCTCTACAAACTACACAGAAAAGTCTAACTTGATAATGATTGACCACAAAAACTTTAGTTAATATATTGCTTTAACTACTACAACAAAAATTTTCCTTATTAGCTTGGTCATGCAAGACTAAATGATCCATTTATCATTTTCTAACACCTTTTCTCCAAGTGTTTAAACATTCTATTGGAATTATATTTCTGATTCACAGGCTCCCACCATTAGAATGAATAATTTAAGCCCTCAGAAAGTTCAAAAGTTTGGTTTCCATAATTTTTCTAAAGGTGAACTTTTGCAAATAACAACTACATTATAAATAATACAGAAATGGCAGACAAGTATCAGACAAATGAGCAATGAGTATATTTCTGGTAAATTAAGATTCCATAAAATCCCTTAAAATCATTGGTCTCTACACCATTCTCTTTGGTGATTAAAGTAAATTTTATAGCAACTGAAGTCAAAAGAGGCATTCATATATGTGTGTTCACCAAGTTCTACAGGTATCTGGAATTGACATGGTTTCTCACTAAATTTTGTCTCCATTATGAAGTGCCCCAAGCACTGTAGAAATTTTCCCTCCGGGCTGTATAAATTGGTTTATGTAAGTTCTAACTATTGTTGCTGAGCTGTGCTTCAGTTTTTTCTCTTGGGATATTATAATAAGGCAGGCACTAGTATCAGTCTTGATAGTCACTGTCCAATCATATAAGAATACAGTGTGCCAAATCCCAGTATTATTATGCCTCATTTCATGCTACTGACTTTAAATAAGAAGAGCACAATGGTGCCTTCAGTCTGTTCCAACTTGGGAAAACAATGTTTCATGGAAGAAAGAATAAACTTATATATGTGCATGAAAACTGGCTTGTCAACAATGAAGCTTGCCCATGATGAGAAAAGCAGTTGATTTGAAAAGTTTTAGTTTGTTCCTTATAATGTGGTAAATTGTGCAACTGAGAGGGAACTGGCCCCAGTATTGGGAAAATTTGGATCCAAGTCCAGTGTCAGGGAATAGTAATGTGATTCAGGCTAAGATATTTAGCCCCCAAAATGCCCAGGCAATTCCCTGATTTTAATTGTGAAGTATGTGTAAAATCTGTATTGATAAAGACATTCTCCATTAAGAATTATTTATCTAGATGGCAGCGAGAAGCCAAGAAATTGTCTAAACCTGTTCAAGTTTCCCTCAGAAACAATGTTAAATCAATCCTCTAAATATGTTCTAGAGAGATAGAGCCCATAAAAAGACAGAATAAAATAATTTTCTAGCTTAGGATAATTTAGAAGGACTTCAGGAAAGATCTGTCCCATTTGGGTAAAGGCAAAGTGCAACCTGGAGCAGATGGTATCTAGGCAAACCAACATGAGACTCTTAACCACAGCACAGATCAGCAAAGAAGGGCTCTCAGTTCGTCTCAGCAAGCCAGGATGCCAGTAGTGAGGCTCCAATTCCATCTCAGATAGCAAACTGCCAGCCTGGAACCCTGACACAACAGGAACAATTAGGCTGGCCACTTACCCAGAAATTGTGAGTGGGGAGGGTAGTATGCAAGCTACTAGCCCTTGAGATCCCCTTGAAGAAGGCCAGTGACCAGGCCCCCAATCCCATGTGCAAGAAGCTTAAGACAGGGACTCATTTGACGTAGGATTTAAAAAGCCACCAAATTAATGCCAGCATGTGAAGCCTCAAAAGAGAATATGAATTGGTCTTAAGGTTAAAATAATCTTATTAAAGAGCTCAAAGTAGGATTTTCAAATCAAATAAGAGAGGTAGAAGAAAAATTAGGAAAAGAAATGAGAGTCATGCAAAAGAGAGTCAACCATCTGAAAAAAGAAAGGCAAAAATTAACTGAAGAAAACAATTCCTTTAAAAATACAATTGGCCAAATTGAATGGGTGTGGGGAAATCCATTGAAGAAAACAACTCCTTAAAAAGTATAATTGACCAAATGGAAAAGGAGATACAAAAGGTAACTGAAGAAAATACTTATTATTAGAACTGGGCAAGTGGAAAGCAATGACTCTATGAGACATCAAGAATCAGTCCCCCAAAATTCATTAAAAAGAATGAAAAATAGGGGGAAAATGTAAAATACATCATTGGAAAAAGAACTGATCTGGAAAATAGACCTAGGAGAGATGATTTAATAATTGTTAAACTATATGAAAGCCGTAATCAAAAGAAAAAAAGAAAAAAGAGCCTGGACATCATCTTATAAAACAAATTATCAAGAAAAACTGTCTTGATAATACTAGAACCAGAAGGTAAAAGAAGCATTGAAAGACTCCATTGATCAACTCCTGAAAAAGATCCCAAAATGAAAACTCCAAAAATATTGTAGCCACATTCCAGAATTATCATGTCAAGGAGAAAATACTTCAACCAGCAGAAATAAACAACTCAAATATTAAGGAACCATAGTCAGGATTACAAAGAACGTAGCAACTGCTACATTAAAGAATCAGAGAACTGGGAATATGATGTTGTGAAGAGGGAAAGGAGCTTGGATTGCAATCAAGAATCAATGACCAAGAAAAGTTGAGCATAACTTTTCAGGGCAAAAGAGGGACATTCAGTGAAAAAGGGAACAATCAAACTTTCCTGATGAAAAGACCAGAGCTGAACAGAAAAATCAGTCTTCAAATATAAGTCTCAAGAAAAGCATAAAAGGGAAAACAGGAAAAAAAGAAAAAATACATATGTGTATATATATATATATATATATATATATATAATTCAATAAGGCTAAACTGTTTACATCCCTTTATGGGAAGATGATATCTGAAAATCTTGAGAACTGAATCTCTATTAGGGAAGTTAGGAGTATATATAGGTAGAGAATGTGGGTATAAGTTGATTTTGATGTGATAATATAAAAATTAAGGGGTGAAAAAAGGAGTGTACTGGGAGAAAAGAAAAGAGGGAAATAGAACAGAGTAGATTATATCACATAAAGAGACACAAAAGACCAATTAAAGTAAAAGGAATGAAGGGGGGTGTGCAGAATGAGCATTGTTTGAACTTCACACTATGTTTGGCTCAAAGAGAGAATAATATACATACTATGTTGAATATTTAAATTTGTCTTACCCTATGGAGAAATAAAAGGGGAAAGAAAAGATGGAGGGCTGTTAAAGGGAGGGCAGACTTAGGGAAGTGATGGTTAGAAGCGAAGCAGTAGTGATGAGAGAGAAAATGAAAAGGAGAGAGAAAAGCTTAAGCAGAGGGGAATTAGGATGGAGGGAAATGCACAATTAATAATTATAACTGAATGTGAAAGGAGTGAACTCTTCCATAACACAAGCAGATAGAAGAATGAATTAAAAACCAGAATCCAACAACATGTTGTTTATAAGAAACAAATCTGAAGCAAAGAGATCAATATAGAGTAAAGGTAAAGGACTAGAGCAGAATATGCTATACTTCAGCAGAAGAAAAAAAAAGTAGAGGTAGCAGTCCTGATCTTAGAAAAAGCAAATGCAAAAATAGAACTAATTTAAAAAGACAAGGAAGGGAATTCATCTTGCTTTTAAAAAAATACCATAGAAAATCAAGTAATATCAATACTAAATATATATATGCATCAAGTAGCACAGCGTCCAGATTATTGTAGGAGAAGTTAAGTGAATTATAGGAAGAAATAGACTGCAAAACTATGTTAATGGAGGACCTTAACCTTGTCTTCTCAGAATTAGATAAATCTAAATACAACATAAAACAAGAAAGAAGTTGATGAAGTGAATAGAGTTTTGGAAAAATTAGATGTGAAAGACCTTTGGAAAAAAATTTAAAAGGAATAGAAAAAATATTTTTTTTCTCAGTTGTATATTACAACTACACAAAAAAAAGATCATGTTTTAAGACAGAAAATCCTCACAATTAATTGCTGAAAGGCAGGAGTATTAAATATATTCTTTTTAGAACATGATGCAATAAAATGACATGTAACAAAGAGTTATAGAAACTAAATAGTTTATAAACTAAAAGTCATGGAAACTAAATAATCTAATCCTAAAGAATGAGTGAGTCAAGAAACAAATCATAGAAATAATCAATAATTTTATCAAAGAGAATGACAATAATGAGACACCGTACTTATGGGATGCAACTAAAGCAGTTCTTGGGGAAATTTATATATTTCTGAATGTTTATATGAATAAAATAGAAAAAGAGCAGATCAATGAATTGGGCATGCAACTAAAAAAGCTAAAAAGAAGAAATTAAAAATCCATAATTAAACACCAAACTAGAAAATCTGAAAAGCAAAGGAAAGATTAATAAAAGCAAAAGTAAGAAAACTATTATGCCAATAAATAAAATAAGTTCATTTTATAAATAACAAAATAGATAAGCCTTTGGTTATTTTCATTATAAAAAAAGAAGAAAACCAAATTACCAATATCAAAAATGAAGAGTGAATTTACCACCATTGAAGAGGAAATTAACATAATAAATAGAAGCTATTTTGCTGACTGAATCCTGGGATGAAACAAAATTATCATTACTATTATTAAATATTCTATTAGAAATGTTAGTTTTAGCAATAGGAGAAGAAAAAAATTAAGGAATTAGAAAATGCACTGAGTAAGCAAAACTTTCACTCTTTGAAGATGATATGATGGTATATTTTTAGGGAATCTTAGCTAATCAACTAAAACTATTTTAGCAAAGTTGTAGGATATAAAATATTATATATATAAAGACAGAGAGAGAGAGAGAGAGAAGTTTTCCAAATCAACAATATATGACAAGTACAAATTCAAACAATTCTGAGGAAATTAACAAAGTGAACAAAAGATAGGAATTGTTGGGGTTGCAAGGGTTTTGAAAAGATAGACACAGTAATCTATTCTTTTTGGATTTGTGGAATAGTAATAATTAGTTTGGAAAATAATTTGGAATTATATAAATAAAGAAACCAAAATTCTTAAAATTTTTAAAAATATATTTAACATGATTTTATATGTATGAGCTATATCAGATTTCTTGCTGTCTTGGGAAGGATGGAAAGAGGGAGAAAATTTTAGAACTCAAAATGTCACAAAAATGAAAGCTAAACAAAAGAACCCTGGGAGATGACTAAGAACCATTACATTGAATTCCCAATCCCTATATTTTTGCCTGCCTGCATTTTTTTTTTATTTCCTTCACAGGCTAATTGTACAATACTTCAGAGTCTGATTCTTTGTGTACAGAAAAATAACGGTTTGGACATGTAAAATTATTTTGTATTTAATTTATACTTTAATATATTTAACATGTACGTCATCCTGCCATCTAGGGGACGGGTGGGGGGAAGGAGGGGAAAAACTGGAACAAAATGTTTGTCAATTGTCAATGCAATTAATTACCCATGCATATAACTTGTAAATAAAAAGCTATAATAAAAAAAAAAGAAAGCTAAAAACTATCTTTAAATGAAATTGGGGAAAAAACAAAAACTATTAAGTGGAGGTGGAGTGGGGAAGAATTGATAACGAGATAAATTTCAGAAAAAGACTTACATGAACTGATGCTGAGTGAGGAGAGCAGAACCAGGAGAACTTTATACACAGTAATAGCAACAATATATGATGATTAAGTTATGATAGACGTAGCTCTTCTCAGCAATAAAATGATACAAAACAATTCCAAAAGACTCATGATGAAAAATACCATCCACAGCCAGAGAATAACTACCAAGTCAGATTACTCATTGAGGTATACTATTTTCAGTTTTATTTGGTTCTTTTTTTTTCTCATGTTTTCTTTTTTTCTTTTGTTCTGATTCTTCTTTCATAATATGACTAATATGGAAATGTGTTTAATATTTAACATTTAACATGATTGCATTTATCAGATTGCTTCCTTTTTTTAGGAAGAGAGGGAGAAAAAGTGAGGTAAGTAGAAAAATCAATATTTTAATAAAGATTTATTTATCTATTGATAGCTAGGGGAACAATGAAGTTCAGAAAAGAACTCAGACATTTAGTTGTGTGATAATGGGCAAATCATTTACTCTCTGGCTGCCTCAGTTTATTCAATTTTAACATGAGGGTAATAATAGCACCTGTCTCCTAAGGTTATTGTAAGGTTAGAATGAGATAACACTTGTAAAGTGTGTGGCATAATACCTGACACACTGTAAATACTTAATAAATATTTCTTCCCTCTTTCTCTCCCTCCCTATTCCAATTAAAAACCACAGGTATAGACCAAAATGTGTGTGAGTTCTTATCTGGGCAGGGTATAAAAGCAACAAAATTGGTGGTGGTAGTATCTGGGGCTGGTAGTGATATAACTCTTATTGGCAAATGTCACATATAAGTGTTGTGTGACTCACAGATATCAAATTTATGGACCTGGGTTTTAATTCTGGCTATGTCATTTATAGCTTCATTGACCAGGAGCAAAATCATTTAACCTTCTTGACTTCCCAGGTCCCAGTTTCTTCTTCTGCAAAATGACCTCTATGATCCCTTGTGGCTCTAAATCAATGATCTCTTCATTACCATGGAATCATGATCATACAGACAATGATCTTCTCTGTAATATAACCTTCTTGGTTGCTAAAGGTTGGTCAGTTGTCAGTCAGCCAACAACATTAGCATCTGTAAAAAAAAAAAAAAAAAGAGATGATCTAGTCACTGTCCTTACCTTCTATAATTGCAGTGCAAAAGAGCCCACTGAAAGAAGGGTTAAGAACAGCAAAAGGAGATATGGAAAGTAGCATGGTGCATTGAAAAAATAAAAATTCTGAATTCAGAGAATTTTGGTTCAAATCCTACCTCTTGTCTTTGTGACCTTTAGTAGTCACTTAAGTGACACACATTGAAACTTTATTGGACTGTGATTGAAGTTCATAAGATCAGACGATCAGAAGAGATACTATTGAGAATAAAGAATCCGCCTATTTGAATAAAGAATCCTTTCTCTATCATACTTAACAAGTGATTCTTCCCAATAATAATATTCCCTATCACTGAGGTCTGCAAAGCTCTTACATGCTATCTTTTAATTCTTACAATTATACATAAGATAGATGCTATTATCAATCCATTTTATAGATGAGGAAAGTGAGGCTGAAGGAAGTTAAGCAACTAGCCCAGAGTCTGATACCTAAGAAGTAGGAACTTTGAGCTGAGGTCTTCTTGATTTCATCACACCAGGCTACCTTCCACATCTCCTTTTGCTGTTCTTAGCCCCTTTTCCATTGTATTTGCTGGAATCCTTCTACAAAAAGGATAGGCAAGGAGTGGAGGGCATTCTATATTTAAGAAGGTTTGAAAAGGAACTGAAAATCCATGGACCACAGGAGGAAATCATAATGTATAGTATTTAGGTCAAGGTCAAGGAAGAAAACTAAAAACTAATTTTGTCATTGGAACCTACTATTGATCATTTAGACAGAAGAAAGGAAATAGCAGTTAACAAATAGATCACAAACCTAGGTCAGAGACTTGATATAGAAGACTAGGAGGAACATCCATTTAAAAAGGACCTGTTGAAAATCACTATAATGAAAAAAGAGCTACTAATAAATTTTAACATAATGGCAATTTCAGCCTTCAAAAGATGAAGAAAATAATACAGATAAATTCTTTTCTGGAGCTAATTCTCACTAAGAAGAGGAACTAATTGCTGACATAGAAACTATAGGAAACCTCAGAGGAAGTGACTTCCTAGAATTCAAAAGAGATAAAAAGAACTATGTTTTGTGAAAACAGCTTTCAAAGGGTTAAGAGGAAGGATAGATGAGATCCCATGGGGAAAGAAGGGGGAAAGTCTATAATGAAAATCAGTCCATAAAGAAGGTAAGGGGGAAAAAAGAGTTATCCAATGCATTTGATTTCTGATCCTGAGAAAATTCTAAAATGGGTCATTAAGAATATAATAGTCAGTATAGCATTATAATGAACAGTTCACGCCAGACCAGTGAAGTTGGTTTCTAGACAAAGTACAAATAAGGAGATGAGTAAAATACTGTGGATATAATTTACCTAGATTTTAGCCTTTAACAAAATATCTCATACCATTCTTAAGTAAAAGATAGAAAAATATGGACTGAATGATAATTCAATCAGATACAGCCATAACTAGTTGTTAATTTGTCAATGATTCAATGTCATTATGGCAAGTGGTGTTCCCACAGAGTAGCCCCAAAGATATGTCCTTTGTTTTATGGGGTTTTTTTACATTTTTTTATCAGTGCTTTGGATAAAGATAAATGATATATTCATCAAATTTGCAGATAACACTAATCTGAGAGGGATAGCTAACAAAGAAGACAATAGCATTAGTATCCAAAACGATCATGACAGGTATTGGGATAAAGTGAATTCAATAGAAATGTCAGAGATGGTATGACACAGAGAAGAGAGAAATAGCTTTGAAGCCTGTACAGAAAATGAAATTAAAGATAAATAATAATGAATAAATATAAGCGTAGAATAAAACAACCCCAGAAATGTTACTGTGGAAAGGTTAAAAAAAAACTAAAATAAAGTAATTTCTCCTCTATATATGTATTAGAAGTGATAAAAGAAGGAAGAGATAAATGTTTGAGGTGAATGAAATGATAATAGCCGACAAAAATTAAAAGGAAGTATTCAAGTCACAGCTTTTGACACAGATCAACAATATGACTCTAACAAAGCAGTTGGGGAATGGCTAAATAAGTTATGGTATATGAATGTAATGGAATTTTATTGTTCCATAGAATACAATCTCCAAGCTGATTTCAGAAAGACCTGAAGAAACTTACATGAACTGATGCTAATTTAAGTGAATAGAACCAAGAGAACATTGTACACAGCAACAACAAAATTATGGGACACTCAATTGGCTCTTTTCAATAATGAGATGATTCAGGGCAATTCCAATAGACTTGTGACGGAGAGAGCCATCTGTATCCAGAGAGGACTGAATATGGAGCAAAACATAGTATTTTCATTTTTGCTGTTGTTGTTGTTTGCTTGCTTTTTTTGTGTGTCTCATTTTTTCTTCTTTTGATCTGATTTTTCTTGTGCAGCAGGATAAGTGTGGAAATGTTTAGAAGAAAACTACACATGTTAAACTTATATTGGATTACTTGCTGTCTAGGGGAGGGGAGAGAGAAGAAGAGAAGAAGATAAATTTGGAACACAAGGTTTTGCAAGGGGTGAATGTTGAAAACTCTCTTTGCATGTATTTTGAACAATAAAAAGCTATTAAACAACAACATGACCCTGAGCCCTTAACTGCTTAAGACAACTCTGTCAGCATGTACATTGTAGAATATGTGCTGAGGTGCATTGGTAAAGGGAGTTTCTTCATCTGAGCGTTCCCTATATCAGTGCCATTCTAGGCCTTATTCCTAAAGGTAAATTCTTGCATTTGGGTATTTGAAAGGTTCTCATATTCAATTCAGAATGGTTTAAAATTATTCTACATGGCTCTAAAATGCAGAAACAGAGCCATGGTTATAGAAAAGCTCCCATAGCCTTCCTCCTAATATTTCTTTAAATCCTAGATAGTAAACAAATTTTGGCTTAAAACTTCCTAACTATTAGAGCTATCCAAAAATGTTATGTGCTGTCTCAGCTTAAAAGACTTTGGGAGGGTCTAGTGAGTACTCTTTAGCTGTATTATGGGGCAAACTCTTTCAGGTATGAGTTGTTGATCATTGAATCTGACTCTGTGATTTAGCATTTTGAGGGTTTGAATCTTGAGCTTTTTTACTTTTCAAATTAGATAAATATATAGAAAGATAGAAGACACTTAAACATATATATATGTGTGTGTGTGTGTGTGTGTGTGTGTGTGTATAGGTGTACATACATATGTATGTGTGTGTATGTGTATATATATATATATATTTTTTCCCCCAGACATTTCAAGACTTTAAAACAATAATATAGACATTTATTTGGACCTCTAAGTATTTCATTCTGCTATGGAATTTCATGTGACTTTTACCTTACATGATGTTTCTATTTCCTTGCCCTATGGACGTGGCTTTATGGTGAATTGGAATTGATAACCATGTTGGATTTGGAGTCAGGGGATCCAGATTCATATCTGCCACTTAATATTAGTATAATATTGAGCAATCTACAGATTCCTCAATTGTAATGTGAGGGATTTATACCAAGAGGTCTTGGCTCATCTTAACTATTGTAATATTTTATAATCCTTGATTATTCAATGTTTTTTTTTAATTTATTTCATTGGAGGGATATGTAGACCACTACTCTTCCATCTTACTCATCACATCTACATATTCTCCTCATTATGTTTCATATTAATGGTCCAGCACAAGATCAGACAGGCTCATCTGGAGCACTTTACTAGATTTAAGTAAAGCAAAATAGGTAGGTATGGAAGGGCATGGGTACAGATTAAAGGGGTACTAGAAGTGGAACATGTTAAAAACTGAACACAGGCTGAACATTTGCAATTTAAATTTTGAATTATATCAAAATTGAGTAGCAAAAGCCTCTTGTAAAAATAGATTTAATAATACAAGTATAGGCAATATAATAGTGTGAGCAGCATCATTATAATGTGCCCTCCTTTCTTATTCCTATTTAGGAAAATGTCAAATTGCTTTCTGACTTCCAAAGGATAATAGGGGAATCAGGTGGCCACAGGACATGGCATTCATTACTGGATTTGAACACATTATGATAAAATTGCATGCAGCTTAATAGCTCCCAAAGTAGCATATGTTATAATATTTTAAATGAAACATTAGTTGTAAAGGATTGTTCTGTCAGATTCTTTTATGGTTAAAATGTTTTTTTTTTTTTTTTAATCTTTATCTAGTATTTAAGGAAATATTAGGAGAAAGGCTGTGGGAGCTTTATTTCAGGCACCTACTTTCAAGACTCACAGAATAATTATTTTCTACATGAGAACCAGAATACTTTTGGACAAATAAGAGCCAACTACAGTCATTGAGTACTACATAGCAAAGAGATCTTGGGAAAACACAAACTCTATGTTACCTGAGCATAAGCCAGGCATGCAGTTTTCCTGCCATAGGCAGAGATGATAGCTGTAATTCATGTCATTTTATGACATTTCATGGAACATTTGGTCATTATGACATTTATGATGCAATGAAATAGGCTATAAAGTGTTGTAAATCGTTGGGAACAAAAGACATATTCATATTTGTGATGGGCACTTTAGTTTCAATCAAGATGTTGATCTGTGAAATCAAAACTCCAACTGACAGCTTAAAGTTTTAGGGGCATTGAGGAAATTTTCTTTTGTATAATGGAATTGGAGCTAAAAGAGAGAACACAAGATAAAAAGTGGGTATTAGGGATTTATTCTTTATTTAGTATTTCAAAATAATGACCTGATTACTATAAATAGGAAACCTAGAACTAAGAAAAAAGAATGTTGATTGATTATTTAGGTGTTTTTAGGTTATTTACTTGTTTTTCTGCCACATTCAACTTTTTTATAACCCCACTTGATATTATCTTGACAGAGTGGTTTGCCATTTCTTTCTCTACTCATTTTATAGATAAGGAAACATAGGTAAACAGGATTAAGTGGCTTACCCAGAATCACTCAGTAAGTGTCTGAGGCATATTTGAACTCAAGAAAAAAAGCCTTCCTGACTCCAAACCCAGTCCTGTAACCTCTTTACCACCTAGCTGCTCCTTAGCATGTTATAAGTATAGCTAAATGTAAGTATTCCAGATTATTCCAGGGATGAGTGATTTCTGTAGTCATTTTTAGGTGATTCTTTGGGGCTTATTTTCTATCAAAGGATCAGATATGCAAAAAGAATTTTTGTGTGAATTTTTTAAAATTTAAAGTTTTAAATTCAGGAAGCAAATAATAATCACAAAAAAGACAGGATGTCATAGTGGATAGAAAACTGACCTCCAAGCCCAGAAGATCTGGGTTCAAATTCTACCTCTGACATTGATACTTTGGGATCCTGGTCAGGTCCTTTAGAATCTTTCAATATTCTTGATACTTCTCTAAAATAAAAAGTAGTAGAAATGGGTTGACCTGCATAATTAGAAAGACTTTCCTTCTTCAAAAATTCCCTATGGATTTTTTTTGGACACGGCAAAAATAGCCCATTCTTTGCCTCAATTCATTCTTGAAAGCATTTTTTTTTCTTTTTTGCACCTCTAAACCCTCCCAAGATATTTAAGGGTTAGATTTCCTTCTTAAGGACCAGGTCTTAAACCAAAACCAACATGACTCTCATTGTCCGAGGTCACACCCTCTTTGGTCATTGTTTGGGTCCTCAGATTGAATGTAAACAGCAATTATATCTGATTTGGCCCGAAACCATGAGGGTTTCCCCTCCCAAATTCATTCATTCGTGTATTTATTTAGAATTTTTAGAGTAGGTAAAAGAAGAGATTATTTTTCTCAATTGCTACCCAGCCTTAATCACTGAATGGGTGCAGCCTCAATCAAATTGAGTCTTGTTGAAGAACTGAGCTTAAAAAGTCCAAGGTCTCTCAAAGCATCCCGGACCCTCTCCAGTCATCCTGATCTCAATCTGGCCCCTGGACCCAGATGTTCTGGAAGGGACAGTAGATGGCCTTGCACAGCCCTTCCTCCCTCAACTCCAACTCACTTGCACATCAAGGTATCACCTCCCTGATGTCATGGTCTTCTTCAAGGATGAAAGACAAAGAACAACCTCCTGACCTTAATTATTGAGTGAGTGTTACCTCCTCAAAGTGAAAATCGTTTAAAAAAAAAACAAAAAAAAACCCTCTGCTTAAAGATCAAAGTCTCCCATGTCACCAAGGTCACCTCCAATTGTTCTGATCAAATGACTCTAGAGGAAAATTTGAGTCTGATGACTTTGTACAGCCCACCCTTACTTAAATTCAATTCACTTATATATCATGGCATCATCTCTCTGATGTCATGGTTATGCTGGCCAAAGGAGGAGTTAATTGTTAGATTAAAATTGTTAGATCAAAATTAGCACAAGCAGAAGAGAATTGATTCATAACTTTGTGCATCTCAGCTTCAGAGGCTGCATTAAGTGCACAATCATCTGTGTATTGTTCCTTCTTTAACTCATTCCAGATGTGAGTAGGTTTTCAGAACTACCAGATCTCCTCCTCCTCCATCTAATTCCCCTATGTTGGTTCATATTTTCCCACCTCATTTATATAGCATAATTACAATTTTTACCTATTCTTAAGTGGTTTTACTTTCAGAATCACACACACACACACACACACACACACACACCAGCTCTGCTGCAATCTTTCTTTTGGACTACCCAGTTACTAATATAATTAGACACATGATTTACTTCCACATATATAAAATGGTGTCCTATTGAGTCCTTTGAAATTATTCTTTCATGTTCAGTCGTATATGTTAAATTTTCTATTGAATTCAGGTGTGTTTGAGACAAACTCCTGAAAATCTGAGTTAACTAAATGCCCATTTTTTTTTCATTCAATATTATATTTAATTTTGCTGGATATAATATTTTTGGGCACAATTCTAATTTCTTTTTGGTTGAGGCAATTGGAGTTGAGACTTGCCCAAGTTCACACAGCTAGGAAGTATTTTAAGTATCTGAAACCAGATTTGAACTCAGGTCCATCTGACTTCAGGGCTGGTGCTCTATCCACTGCACCCTCTAGCTGCCTCTAACTCTTTTGATTTACATATATGTATATACATATACATATATATGATATATATATGCATAGATAGATATAGGTATCTATAGATATCTATAGAGAGAAAGAAAGAGACATATAGATATAGATATAGAAGATATAGATGTAACTATTGGTAAATTCTGTACAATTCTAATTGTAGTTCCAGCATTTTTTTGAATTCTTTTTTTGTTTGTTTGTTTCTTATAGAATTTTCTCTTTGATGAAGGAGTTTCAGAATTTAGCAATAATATTCTTATGTGTTTTCCTTGTAGGATCTCTTTGATGTGGTGATCAGTGGATTTTTTTTCTATTTCTACTTTTTCCTCTTGTTCTATCATTTCAGGACAATTTTCTTTATTTCTTGTATTGTGTCAAAGTTCTTTTTTGTGGTTTCAGCTTTCAGGTAGCACAATTATTCTTATGTTTTTCTCTTCTTAATCTGTTCTCCAGATCTGTTGTTTTTCTTATAAGATGTTTCAAATTCTCTTCTATTATGTCATTCTTTATATTTTGTTATATTTATTCTTCTCTTATAGCTTCACTGGTTTTCCCTTGCCCAATTCTAATTTTCATAGAGTTATTTTCTTTTGCAAGACTCCATACCTTCTTTTCTAGTCAGTTGACTTTGAATCTTTTCATAATATTTTTTTTTCTTGGATGATTCTTACTTTTTTTTTTAGTTTTTTCTCAGATTCATTTTATTTTTAAATTCTTAAATTTTAAATATTTTTAAATTTAAATTCTTTATCTTTAAATTCTAAAAATTTAAATTCTTTTACATTTTAAAAATTAAATTTCGTCTATAAATTCTTCCTGGGAAGGTAGCCATTTAATGTTACTCATTAGTGTAGAAGAAGCTTCTTTTACTTCAATGTCCTCTTCCGAATATGAAGCCTGGTCTTCCCTATTCCCATAGTAAATTTCTATGGTTGAGTTCTTTGTCTTTTGCCTTCTGATTTTTAAAAATGATTTAAAAATAAGAACTTATTAGTGTAACCATCTTCAGTCCTGGGGTGAGGAGGATTGTGCCACTAGGGTCATTTCAGTTCTCTTCTTTGACCTGGAATCAAAACAAAACAAACCAAAACAAAACAAACAAACAAGAACTCCTCCCTCCTTCAAGTGTTCACAGACAGCAATGCCCCTGTCTTGCTGCTTCTGTACTCACCAGTTGAACTGGTTCCTTCTCACCCAGGACCTCCTTTTTGCAGCATGTTCAGGCCTGGGATTCCTTATCAGCCAAAGTTCCCTCAGTCTTTCCTGGACTGAGACTGCCAATTCCCACACTGTCTGGGAGGTGAAAATTCTGGAGGTTTAGGCTGAGATTCCTCCAACCCAACTAGTCCCAGGGCCTTCTCCCCTATTATTTCAGTGGAGCAAGCCTAGAAGTGTTTATACTTCACACTGGTTAATCCTCCTTCTGGGGTCTTTAAAGTCTTCTCTGGTTGTCCCAAATGAGCCCTTGTTCTGCCCCAAGCCTTATCTGTTTTTTCCACTTCTTAGCCTCAGGTGAACTAATGAAAGACTTTGGAATGGTAGAGGAAAAATTGGGGAAATGAAATTAAAGTAGTGCAAAAAGTTTATGAAAAGAGAACTAATATCCTGGTAAAAGAGGCACAAAAACAAACTGAAGAAAATGATTTAAAACAGTATTGGCCAAATGGAAAAAGCAATACAAAAATTCACTTAGAAAAGAACTCTTTAAAAAGCAGATTTGGCCAAAATGGAAAAAAGAGACACAAAAGCCCATTAAAGAGGATAATTCGTTAAAAATTAGTGGAATATAATACTATCATGAGATATAAAGAAACAATAAAATAAAGTCAAAAGAAGAGAGAAAATTGAAAGAAATGTAAACTGTCTCATTGGAAAAATAATTGCCTTAGAAAATAGAATAGATAATTTAAAAATTAATGGGCTACCTAAAAACCATAGGAAAAAAAGCCACAGATTAGTGTTTCAAGCAAATTTCAAGGAAAACATCCCTGATATCTTAGAAACAATAAGTAAAATAGAATTTAAAAGAATCTACAATTCAACTTTTAGAGATTTCAAAATAAAAATGCAGGAATATTATATCCAGATACCTGACCTCTCAGATCAAGAACAAAATATTATAAGCAGCCAGAAAGAAACCAATGGTATAATGGTACAATAATCAAGATCACATAAGATTTAGCACCTTCCAATTTAAAGAAGCAGAGGCCTTCAAAAAAAATGATAGTCTGAAAAGCAAAGGAGCTAAGAATACAACTAAGAATAATCTCAGCAAAACTGAGTATAATTCTTTGGAGGAAAAAAAATAATAATTAATGAAGTATAGCACTTTTAAATAGTTCTAGTATAAAAAAAACATAAAACCATAAAAAATAGAAAATTTGATATTCAAATGCATGAGTTAAGAGAAGCATAAAAAGAGAATCATAAGCAAGTTAATAAGGGCAAATTGTTTACATTTCTATGTGGAAAGTCTACATAGCCAAAGGAATCAGATATGAGAATCAGATATGAGTCAATTATTTTGAGATGATCTAAAAAAATGAAGGGGTAAGAAAGGTATGCACTGGTAGAAGGGGAAAGGAGAGGAAGAATAAGGAAAATTATCTTAAAGTGAAGATTTGTGAAAATAAGAGCACTTAAAGTAGAGGGGGAAATAGGAGCTGGTGATGGCAGAAAATGGTTGAACCCCAGTGGAGAGATTGAGGGAGATAGTGGTCAGAAACAAAAAAGACTTTTTAGGAAGATAAAATAAAAAGAGAAAAAGGACAAACTGGAAAAAAATAAGACAGAAGGAAATAGTATTCACTGCTGTGAATGTAAATGGGATAAACACCCATAAAATGGGAGTAGATAGCTATAGATTATAAACTATAATTAAACAACATGTTCTTTACAAAATATGTTCTAATAATTATTATTATTTATTTTACAATTAGACTTATATTGTTCTGCAAGGGGAAAGTTGAGGTCCTTGACTAATAGTTTTACTGCCTATTTCCTCCTATGATTGATTTAACTTTTCTTTCAAAAATGTGTATGCTATGCCATAAATGAGGACACTATGAAAAATATCCCCATACATAGGTGGATTTGCAAGTGAATCTTAGCAAATATTTAAAGAACAATTAATCTATTACTATATAAACTATTTGAAAAAATAGGCAAAGAAGGAGATCAACCAAATTCCTTTAATGACACAAAAATTGATTCCGATACCTAAATCAATAATACTATTACTATATCTGTATCCCAAAGAGATCAAAGGAAAAAGAAAAGGATCCATATATACAAAAATATTAAAAGCAGTTCTTTTTATGGTGGCAAAGAATTGCAAATTAAGAATATACTTACCAGTTGGGGAATGGTTGAATGAGTTGCTTTATATGATTGTGATGGAATACTAATATGATATAAGAAATAAGATGGCTTCAGAAGGTCTTGAAAGGCTTATGCAAACTTATGAAGTAAACAGAACCAAGAGAACATTATACACAGAAATAACAACACTATAATGATGCTTCATGGTGAAGGACTTAGCTATTTTGATGAAAGTAGTGATCTAAGAAAAAAAGACTCATGATGAAAAGTTTTTTCTTGAGAGAAAATTGATGAAGTCTTAATCCAGAATTGAAGCACTTTTTTTTGTTTATTTTTCTTGCTTTTCTTTTTGCAACATGAAAAATGTGGAAATGTGTTTTGCATGCCTTCACATGTATAATTAATATCACATTGCTTCCTTCTCAGGAAAAGAAAAACTTTAGAACTAAAAAATTTTAAATGTTAAAAATAAAAAAATAAAAGAATTTTTCTTAAAAAAAAGAGAGGGTTCATTTAGCTGAATCATCCCTGTGTGCTCAGTTTCTGTTGTTAATGTTTCACAGTCATTTATCCAAAACACACAAAATATGTTAGAAGGGATATTGATTCAAACACAAGAAACCAAATTGAATTATCAGATTCAACTAAGAAAGCGAAAGGATCATACAAAACTTGAACTATGATTTAGGAGCCACTGGCTCAGATTTTGGTCATCACAGAAAAAAAAAAAAAAAAAGATTTGTAAAGATACAAGTTCCTCTCAAGAACTAGTCTCTTTTTCCTCTAAATTTTGAAACTCATGCCTGTAAGTGTTTTATGACATGTCATGCTTATAAATGAAGCTCCATACTTGAGATTGCATTTTTAAGTAAGGAAACTACCAGGGCTCACTCTGGGGACCAGACATGCAGGGCTCTGAATAACTTACATTCTCAAGTGGACTTATTGCTCCTTGTCATCTTCAACTTAAAGCTTCTCTGGAGACAAGTTACAGAAAATCACCTCAAGATTCACAAAGGAAATATGTCACTGTGGCAGATCTGGACAAGAACAAGGCATGTTTCAAATAGAGTCAGATAACATCTGTCATCCGAAGTGCAAATGTGAGATCTTTGGAATTGTACTATTTCAGTTCCAACCCCAGCAGCAAATGAGGAGCATAATCAAAGATTAAAGGTATTGGTTGAATAACCAGTATTCTATTCTTGATTCCTTAAATTTATATGTCCTTAACAGACATATAATGTTTTTACCAAGATGAAGAAATACGTCTGAGGTACTATTAACACTAGAGCCCTGGTAATCACTTCTAAATATGGGGGTCATAAATTTGGAGACAAAAGGGACTAAAGAGGAAATCTAGCTACATAGCCTCAAAAATTTAGTCTAAAAGTGTTGTCATACAGGAGCCACCTGCCAGTGGCTGCAGGAGGTCTAACTCAGACCTATAGAATGGATCACTTCATGTGAGAGGATGATGATGATACAAGGAGACTGAGATGCTATTGGTTGTCTGACCTCTCTCCTCTTCCCTCTGCCTCCAATTTATCTCATTCCCAGTCCGCAAGGAACACCTGTGTCAGCAAAGGCTGTCCTACAACTCCTTCAGCTGTTATGATCCACAGCTGCGGAGGCTCTAGGAGAATTGATCTGGCCCTTTGCTTAAGCATGCTCCTTAAAATAAGAGAAGTTGCATTTATTTTAAATTAAGGTCAAATAGAGAGGAAGTAGTAAAGCCAACACTGAAATCCAGATTCTCTGACTCCAGTGCCAGTGATGTTTGAAATAGATCACACTATCCACTCAAATGAGTTTCACATATTGGATCAGATACATAAAATAAGTAGAAATATTAACATGAAGAAAATGACATACTTGATTAGGGATAGAGAGGGTTTAATCAACATAGGCATTAAAGAATATAGTGAAATAATGCTCAGTCCACAGAGTCTGAAAGACATGAAAGAAGTGGTTGTGTAGATGGCCATCCCCTCAAGCTGCAGAAATCTAGAGAAAGGGTCAAAAATATGGGACCACAAATGTGGAAGCCTAGATTATCCATATAAAAACCATGAAGTATTATTCTCAATTACATTTCTATTTCTTTCAAATTAAACCTCAACTTTCTTGAATTCTACCAAGTTTCATAATTATAAAACAGAATTGATCTTGATGACTTTAAGGTTGCTATAATATCATGTAAATATTATAAGAATTCAGAAAAGCATATTTTACAGATGCTCTCATTTATAGAGGAAAAAACTGAGTGGCAGAGAAGTTTTAAAAATTGTCTAGATTTATCAGTTAGCAAATGTTAAAGGTGGGATTCAAATTCAGTTCTTGCCTAACTCCCAGTTGTATGTTTCATATAGCCTGTCTATGGTTTTCCATAAATAATCTATGTCAATTGCAATAAAGGTTTGTTTTTTTTCTTTAATAACTACCTTTATTTTCCTTTTTCCTAGATAAAACAATGTGAATATTAATACTATCACTATAATATCAAACTAATACTTTATTTTAGTCATTTTTCACTCATGTCTGACTCTTCATGACTCTATTTAGCTTTTAGCAAAGGTACTGAAGTGGTTTACCAGTTTCTCACACAGCTGATTTTACAGATGAGGAAACTAAGTCAAAGAGGGTTAAATGGATTGGCCAAGATTACACAGTTAGGAAGTGTCTGAGACCAGATTTGAACTTAGGAAGATGAGTCTTACTAGTTTTAGGCTCATCCCTCTATCTATTAGGCCACCTAACTATCTTTAGCAATTAGCCTAGAGTTGACCAAGAATGAAAACATAGAATATGTGCAGAGTTGTCAATATGATGTCATTAAGAGAACTCTGGCCTGGAAAGTAGGAACCCCTTGGTTTCAATTCTGGATGTATCATTTAAAAGCCATATTAATAGAGTTACATCTCCTAGTCTCACTTCATTTCTCATATGACAAATAGAGACAAAATATTTGTATGACTTAAAATATCTCAGGAGATTATTCTGAGAAAAGCATTTTATATATACAAAGTACTATGAATTATTATTATTGTTTTATAAAAATAAACAATCACAACAGCGTTTAAACAGTAAGGCATTCTAAACTGCAAAGAATGTTGTAACCTGCTTTGGTCAAGGGTATATATCATGTCAGCAGAAACATAGGATAGAACATATCCTTATTCCTACATTAACAAAGAAATATCTATTCTCTGTCAGAACATTAAGCGTTAAGGTGAAGATTTGGGGGAGAGGAGAGAAAGATTATGAAATAACCAATCCACCCTGAAACATAGACATTACTGATAGGCAGGCAAATGTGTCAGGAAATAGAGATTTGGGGAAGGAGTCAAAAATACATGAGTTCAAATCTTGTCCCAGACATTTACTAGTTTTATGACCTTATACAAGTCATTTTATCACTGCCTAAATTTCTTTAGTTATAAAATGAAGATAATAACAGTATCTATCTCCCAAGATCAGTTTGTGGATCAAATGATATTTTTATTTTTCAAAAGCATTTTGTATAATACTTGGTATATAATAAACCTTTGTTCCTTTCCTTTCTGCTGAGGATATGGCAAGCTATTCAAATTCTTGCTATCTTTCTTTGGTTGGCTCACAGTTTGGATTTTTTTCCTGTAATTTTATTTCTGCTTTAATTCGTTTTTTTTTTTTCCTCATTGTTAGCTTTCCTTAAGACAAGAACTCTACTAGACTTTCTACCTGAACTTTAAATCACAGAATCTCAGAGCTGGAAGAAGCCTCAATAAGTTTACACTAAAAGAAAAATTCCCCTAGTTAGCATAATGGAGAAAGGCCTCATGGTTTCACTTTGCAAGATTGTTAGTGCCAGCTGGTATCTATTTTTCCTGAATGAGCAAGGTAGTATTGACAAGATGATGATTTCTACTTATATTTGAACATTGTTTTCTGAGCTGCTCCTGGACTAAAAATATCTTTCCACTTTATTGTATCCCATAATATTAAGGTTATTCTTCAACAGGACAGTTTTTCAAATGCTTGAAAATAGTTATTATGTTCTTCCAATAAGTCATCTCTTCTCCAGATTAATCCACCGATTTCAACCATATCTCAAACAGCATGAAGCTGGGCCTTTATCCACAATGGTTACATTTCCCAGGACCCTTCCCAGTTTATCTGTGTTCTTCCTAATATATGGCACACAGAATTAATCACAAAAGAAGGGCATAACTCGATAGACAAACAACCTCAACATCAGTTTGTGGTAATAATAATGTGGTAATTTATTGATGTCCCTTGTGAAATTATCTTGGCAAATTGTGTCCATGTTTCCTATCTAGCAATCTTCTAAACCATAAATTCTTAATATGGGGTTCATGAATACCTAAAGTGTGCAGAACAAAGTGATCCATGATGCAAAATATTTAAGAAATCCTGGTCTACATTGAAGACCAGCAACTGTTTCTGATTTAGGCTTGATGATTCCCTTATCGTGTTCTTTCTTGGTACTTTTCAATTTGTGGTTTTCCAACCTATCACCACTATAGGATGAAATTCTTCACCAGAAAATGACTGAGACTCAAGAATCCTCATGACACTTCCAGTCCATGGCACTGGCCAGGCTGAGTGATAACAAGGATGAGAGAGGTTATTGACTTTGATTTTTAAGTAGCCACTACAAAATATGAGGAGTGCATACAAAAATTTATGGTATGCATCTGAAAAAAATATTCAAAACGGAATCTCTGAATGAATTACTTGATGGATTGAGTGGAGTTTCTAGACTTATGATTCATCAGATGAGAAATTATCAACATGAAAACTGTTTATACTCACACAGGATTGCATTGTCTAGAGTGATTTAAAAAAAAAGAAAAGATGTATCTGTGGTCACACAACTATGTTTCAGAAGGCAGTACTTCTCAACTTTGAGACTGAGCCCTATATATTAGATCAGAGAATGTCATATATACTGCCTGATGGCCACAATATTCCTATTGCAGCCTGAGCAAGACTAAAATGTAATTAGAAATAATTAACAAAAGAAATTAAAATAGAATAGAATAAAAATAATGTTAGTAAGTGGTTTGGTAAGTCAATATGCTAAGTCAATATTCTTATGTGTGGTTTAGTATCCCAGCAACAACACAGAAAAATAGAGAATTAAGAAACTGAGAATCAATTTGTAAGACCTCCCCCCAAAAAGCAATAAGTAAATAAAGAAGAAAAAACTTTTTACAAATCAGAGGAGAAATTCATAAATGTAAAAATTATTAAATAAAAAAAGATATCAGACAGCTAGCTTTTTTAATCAGAAAAATCAATTTCATTAACTAATGAGAGAAGCAGGCTAATGAGAAAGTAAAATTAATTGGGGAAATGAAAAAATGTACAAATGGAACCTATGATGAATACAAAATAAATAAAACATTTTCAAAAACTAACATATGAAATTAAGACAATTTAAAGGGAGTAGATGATGATTTACCAAAATTTAAAACAGCCAAATTAACAAAGCAAACAATAACGGTTTTGCCTAACTGAGAGTCTCAAAGATAATTGAAAAAACCATAGGCAAACTTAAAGGGGAAAATATCTGGTCCAAATTAATATATGTATTAATTAATTAATTAATTTTTTGTTTAGGCGATTGGGGTTAAGTGACTTCCCAGGTCACACAGGTAGGAAATGTTAAGTGTCTGACACTAAATTTGAACTCAGGTCCTCCTGACTCCAGGACTGGTGCTCTATCCACCTAGCTGCCCCACAATTTTAAAAAGGATTTCAAAAACAACTGATATCTATGCTACAAAAATTGTTCTCAATACTACCAAACTTCTTTTATAAGGCAAACAAGCTCCTGATACCCAAAACACAAATAGAAAAAGCAGAGAAAGATAACTATAGACCACCATCACTATTGATTATGTAAATATAATTTTGTCAGCCTAGGAAACTCCTGACATAGATACAATCCCACACCACAAATAGTGTATGACCTATTATACAAATTTTTAAAAATCACAATATTGAAATTTAGAAGAGATACTAGTGAATTAATAGTCATGTGGTGCTACACATATCTGAAAGGAATGCCTAAAGCTCTAAGAAACTTGACAGATGGTCATCCAGACTGTGAGAAGAGCTCTATTGAGGGGAAGCTCATGCCTTTGACAGGATTTCCATTACTTTTTTTGAAGCTTTTTCTCAACATAAAATATAAATTTGTCTTTTTTTCACATCCCAGCATAAGCTGGGAAACCTGGTGGTAGTTTCCATGTACAAGCCAAATTTAGTTTCATCCCTTTTTCACATGACAATCTAAGTCTTCTCTTCTCTAGAATAAATATTCCTAGTTACCTTTACCAGTTCTCAAAGATCATGAACTCATGTCTTCCTCTGGAATGCCCTTCATATTATCAATCAATCCATCAGTCAAAACACATTTCTTAAGCTTTTTCTATGTACCAGTCACTATGCTAAGGGCTAAGTTCTACAAAGAAAAAAGTCCTCTAGGAGCTTATATTCTTTTGGGAGCTATGTGTGAGTATTTCTATATCTACATATCTATCTGTATCTACATTTATACATAATACATATGCACATATATCAATTATTACATAAATACACACACACACACACACACACACACACACACACATATATATATATATATATATATATATATATATACAGTGAGAGATACACACACATGCTTGCAAAATTAATGCAGGGTAATTACGAGAAGTTACTACTGTGGGAAGGAGGTTGGAGAGGCTTTATGTTGAAAGTTAGCTGAGTTTTGCAGTAAGGAAGACATTCCAAGGAGAGGTAAGGACAAAGTGCATTCCAGACACAGGTAAGAGTACAAAGTTACAGAGAAAGATGTTGTGGAAAAGCAAATAAGTCAATATAACTGGATCTCAGAGCATTTGTGGGAAATAATGTGTAAAAAACTGGAAATGTAGGAAGGAGCCAGGTTATGAAGAACCATAGTCAGGATTAGGTTGAACATGCTATTTAGACTTCAGGTAATAGGGAGCAATTGGAAGTTAATGAGCAGGAGGGAAGGCAATATGATCAGACATCATCTGTTTCCTAGGTCCAAGTTAAATTCTTCTTTTTCCCTTTGTAGTCTGTTTAATTTTCTTCTACCACAGGTCTGGACTGTTTTTTTTCCATACCACATCATTGCATTATTTTTTTTCTGCTTTAAAAAAAAAGGAAAGGAAAACTTTCATTTTAAACTACTTTGTAATTTGGAGAAAGGTAAGATATGGAGACTTTATCTTTTCTTATAGGAGGAAAACTATATAGTGAGGTCCTTAGTGCTTATATTTCTTGCTAGATGTTCCCCTGGAGAATTTTTGTTTTCATTCTCCTCACTACATTACTGTCATTATCAAATATAATTCCTTTCATTTCTTTTATAGTCCACTAAAATACTCTTCTTTACTATTCTTCCTAATATTGTTACATTCACCTTTTTTTTTTTGTCTTTTCATCTTCACCTTCTTCCTTCTCTACTAGAATTCCTTTCACCTCTTCCTTCTCCCAAATAGTGACCTTCAATTGAAGCCAGAAGTAAAAACCTCAGGGCATAGGAAATAAGAGATGAATAAAACCTTGAAGATCCCTTCCAGAATATGGGGAGAAGGAGGAAGGAAGAGAAATAAATGGAAAATTTCTGATGAAATCATTAGTCTTTGCAACAATTGAGAGGAGAAATCTTGGCATCTAAGACAATGCATGATTAGAAATGAATATGTTATTATCTGTTTCATTTTGTAACTTCATTCCAGTTCTTGTTTATTCCCTTTTACCTATCAATGCTATGATTCAGTTGAACTTTGTTGTACCAATATTTTCCAGCATATAATATCAATTGCATAAGATAAAAACCCTCCTGTTATTTTCTTGCCAACAGTTGTAGATAGAGAAAAGAGGAATGAATAAATATGAAATGAGAAATTCTACAAAAATTCTTTTGTCAATGTCAACAGGTAGAAAAATAGAATTATGCTGTCTCTGAATTAAAAAACAAATAGCTTTTAAAAGAGGAAGTTTTTAGATTCATAGAATTCATCTTCTATTCATGATTTTAAATATGATTATAATCAAGCCTTGACATAGAGTTTTAGATAATACCTTACTATATTCTATACCACATAAAAGATTTCCCATTCTGCCAAAGTGCCCTTTACTGAGATTATTTAATCCTATTACTGTTGGAATTCTGCCTCAAGAACTCTCTAAACCTTTTGAGCTTCAGTTCTTGATAGTAGAGGTATAATTCATAGTATAGATTTCTGGCCAGATATCTGAGTGAGAGCTCCTCTTTCTTTCTAATTTTACTTCATCTCAAACAGGAAGAAATAACCCCAGCCACAAAAGTAATAGAACAAAAAACAATAAAGACAGAAAAGGAAAAAAAAATCATTATCACAAAGAAAATTTCACAGAAAACACATCAGAGAAACTGAAAAAAAAATCAGTATAGGTTAAGAAGTTATCAATAACATGAATAAATATTATATTGTGAGAAAAGACAATTACATGATAATAGAAAATGGGGATAAAACTGCAATAATAATAATTATATTTCTATAGCAGATAATGAATCAGCTACAGACTGTTGACAATGACTTAGAACCACATGAAAGAGGAATAGGATCATGTCAATAGGCTTAAAGGAGTAGTTAGTGAGAAATAAATAGGAGTGTGGTATGTGAGATGGGATTTATGAAATAACCCACCATTTCGAAGACCATTTCAGTTGAATCTTATCAGGTGACTTACTAGCACTACTATCTCATAGTTAAAGAAAACCATAAAATGTGTTGTATAAGGGAACCATTATTATTTTATTTTGAAAACAAATAGTCTATAATATTTATTAAAAACATTTTATGCTGAGGAAGATGAGGAATACAAAAGTATTATATGACAAATTAAAATAATTCAATTTTATTTGAAGGGACGATGCATATTTACATGATATAATAAATTATAATCAATATAAGAGTATTTAAAAGGAAAGGTATGAATTAGGGACCTGGAGTGTGCATTATGTCACAAGATCACTAGAAATCCATTTTAAGGTATTTGGATATTTTCTCCATGAAAAGGAACAAATAGAATTCACAGGGTTTAGAGCTAGAAGGGATATTAAAGATGAACTAGTCTAATAGTCTCATTTTATAAATGAGAAAAGTAAAGTCTGGAGACATTAATCAACTTGCTCAGGGAGTTAGTGGCAATCATAGCTCAATACCAACTCAGCTAGCTTTTCCACTATAACACAAAACAGGAAGTAGGGTCAGAGATTTGGCCTTAGATCCCCTGATTTCAGAGATGTGTGATCTTTGTATTATATTTTGCTTCCTCTTAAACATAAATTCTCTTCACCTTAAGACAAAACAGTTTTAAAGACAAGAAATTCTATATTCAGGGTTCAAGGCCTTGTCTCTGACACATGCTAGTTATGTGGCCATGGACAAATTATTTATCATCTCTAAATTCTGGGTGGCTTTCTAAGCCAATAAATTCTACTTAAATTGGTGGTCTGAATTTGTAAAGGGAGTTTCCACATGAGAACACATTCAACCATTAAATGATAGGCTTTAAGAAAAAAATCAGCAAACTTAATTGTATCCTTTTTTTTGTTTGTTTAGTTGTTTTTCAGTCATGTTCAAATCTTCATGACCCAATTTGAAGTTTTCTTTGCAGAAATACCGGAGTGTTTTTCCATTTCCTTCCCCAGCTCATTTTACAGAAGAAATTTGACAGTTAATAAATTGTTGCTCTGAAGGACATGTATAGAACTATATATTGAGTAGTAGTAGTAGTAATAGTAGTAGTAGTAGTAGTAGCAGAAAAATAGTAGTAATGGTAGTAATAGTTGTAGTAGTAGAAGTAGTAGTGCAGTAGGAGTTATAATGCAATTCTATTTTTAGTAGTAATAGTTTACATTTACATAGCCTATTAAATTTTAGAAAGGGCTTACAAATATCTCAATTGATACTCACAACAGCCCAGTTAAGTGGATATTTTATCCCCATTTTATAGATGAGTAAATAAAGGTTGAGAGATTTAATGATTTTCCCAAGATTATATGGCTAGTAAATATCAGAGAAAAGAGTCAAGAGTCTGAAGAAAAAAGTCTGGTCCAAGTCCAGAACTTTACTACTACATGAATGTAACAATGGAATGGTCTCTGAACTCAGTCCTTGTCAGCATGGATATAGTACTACTGTGGTTACCAATAGGAAAGACATTGACCTGCTGCTAGTTCAGAATATGATGAGTTTTCAAAAAGTCTAATTCACCTGCTTCCTTCAGTGGACCTCTCTTTAGTCACAAATATTCTTACCTTTACTCATTCTTCCATAATTAGCTTATTCCACATCCAACTGATTATGAAATCGATTCTTCTTCTCTCCTACCTGGTGTCATAATACATTATACAATAATAATAATCTATTCCCAACTACTACTATTTGTTCTCTTATACAATTCTACATATTGCCCTAGAGAGTCACAACTTAAATTTGATATATTAAATTACATCTCTTTCTTAGGCTTTTTGAATGAAAATTTATAAAATTTCAGTTGTGTGAAATAGATATATTCCTTCTTCAACATTCAATGATCAATCAAGAAATATTTATTCAGCTTCTTTATGGTTCACCATTGTGCTAAGAACTAGAAATACAAAGATAAAAATGAAATAGGCCCTTCCCTCCCCAAACTTGCTCTCTATTTGGGCAAAAAAATATGTACATATTGTGTGTGTGTGTGTATACACCTATATATGTGTGTGTATATATGTATATAAACATATGTGTGTGTGTATACAAAATAAATACAAGATGAGCTTGAGTACTAACAGCTTAATGATCATTTGTTGAGTAACTACTGTATTCTTAATAATACAAAGTCCTATGACAGACATTGGGAGAAAAATGAAGATTAATTATTGCCTTATCTCTGATCTCATTGAACATGTAATGTAGTATTAAGGTTAAGGGGAGAAGACTATATGGATATTCCCAAATTTCAAAGGTGAATTTTTTAGGAAAGCTTTTATTAATTAAAAAAATTTAAAAACATTTTAAAAATCAGCATTAATTTAAATATAGTTTAAAAAACTAAATAATTAATTTTTAAATGATTATTTCTTATGGGTGGCTTTATCCATGCTTTTTTCCCCCAGTGAAATGCAGTTAATTATTGACTCAAAACCCTATTTAGTGCAACATTCCTTCATTGTGGAAGGATCCTGAATCATTAAATATTAGTTATTTTATTAAGAGATCTCTAAGGTCCCTTCAAGTTGTAAAAGTATGAAAGTATGAAAAATTAGGAGATTAAATTTCCAACATTTGTTTGAAAATGATAATATCTGTAATACGTATGGTGCTAATTGATTCAGAAACAGAAGATGAGACTAACAAGCTTTGTCTGTTACCAAGAAACATCTCTCTTAATGCCAAAAAATTATGGCTCCTCAGTGCTTAGAAGGGGCCATAATAACTTCAGGAATATGATCCTTTGGAGAGCTGTTCCATTTTCTTTCAGGTACAGAAAAATCAGACAGGATATTGAAAATGTATACCCACTGATGAGTGGAAATTTCTCATCATTCTCCTCTTTGACATCAAGGGAATTTGTCCTGACCCTGGATTGTCACAGTTGTCTAACAAGCTAGCCCCTTCCAACCTAGGTAGGATGTGTTCTGAGAGCATAATGGGAGCAAGGGCTGGTTGAGATCAAACTCAGAGACTAAAAGAGAGGAATGCAACAAAAATTTCCTATAGGTTTTCAACTCTAGCATATTGATATACTCACAAATAAACAAGCAAATGAACAAATGAATGAATGTACAAACAAATAAATAATAAATGTGATAGTTTCTAAAGTCACAACTACTGTTTCTAAATTGGTTGTTCTAAAGCAATGATATAGCAACAACCCTCAGGCTAACTGCCATAAACAGTGCTGGCTGTCAGATAGCTATCTGTTGGTCAAAAATAACAAAATTTCTGGGACAATCTAAGCCAAGGAATTCAATAATGGGTTCAAATCCATCTCTAAGCCATAGAATTCAATGATGAGGTGCAAGTTCACCTCTAAGCCCTAATTTTCAATACTCCTAGCCACCTACAAAACTACTACTCAACTCTACCTCTAAGCCATAAAATTGGCATATCAGTGACTTGAAGCACCTGATTTTTCTATCTTTTCCTTATAAATTTATCTTCTTGTTTCTGGTTCTTTGCTAAATTCTTTTGGAGCTTAGCCTGCTTCAATTGTCATTACAGTTATAACAAACTTTGTCCTTTGAATTGGAGATGAATCCAAGACTGTAAAATATTTTGAGATATCTCACAAACTCCAATCTGGAACCCCAACATTAAGAATACTGAAATATGTTTTTATTTACAGTTTGTTTTTGTAGTAGATAACTTGAACATAAAGCCAAGGAAAGATGATTGATTGAAATGTAAAAAGGACTAAGTAGCAAGCTAATTATTATGGAATGCTTAATTAATATTTCTCTGTAAGAACTTGACAAATATGTCAAAAGGATAAACAGGAAAATACAAACTTGAAGACAATGTTGGAAATTAGTTTTGATAAACCTAAGAAGACAATTTAATGGGCATTCTTTTAAACACATTCTTTACAGATGGTAAAATTACAACAAATAAAGAAAATATGAACAAAAATATGTAGGACTAAGTTGATGCTAAATCACCATTATAATGGAAAAGCCAATAAGTGAGACAATTGGCAAAATTATGAAATAAAGCTAAAGTAATATAGAGAGGAAAATTAATATCTTTGAACATTTGATCAATTTTGTCTATAGATATCAGCATGACTCATGTGCAAAGACAATTATAGTCACTGAACTTCTGTATATAGAAATATTTCTATATGATCTAAAAGGGATAGGGGCATTTTCAAGAAAATATTTATGAATGAAGGTAACAAGCATTTTTAATCATTTGCTATATGCCGGCTCTGTGTTAAGGAAGTTGAAATCACATAAATAAAAATAGAAATTTTATGCAGAAACTAAGGTAGAATATATGTTACAGAAAATCTGCCCCTAAATTTTCAGACCTTCTTTGGAAAATGGCTGTAGGCAGTATGCAAGTCCTGAAGAGAAGAAACAGATGGAACTGATTGCCAGCTCAGTGTGAAGTAAGAAATGTATTTGCAGACATTCCAGCCTGGTATGGAGCAGTCATCATGGCTGTACCAACAGCCTGCATTCAGGATGGAAGAACCAGACTCGTGAAGAAAAGGCAAAAAGTTCAAGCAAAAGAAGCTAAAATCATCCTAGTAATTATTTGATTACAGAAAAGAAAATAATGCTCATGGCGGTGGGGAGAGTGCTGTTTTCAGTGAACTGAGAGAAAGAGACATACTGGACTCAGTAGGATTCAATTAAAATGTTGTAAGATTTGCTTTGCTGGCACTGAGAGATAGATGCGCAGTGGAAATAAGTTGTGAGGCTCCACTATAGCTAGGAGCTTTGCATCTAATTCATGTTCTGATATCTCAAGACCCCCTAAGTCTCCCAAGAAAAAAATATCCTATTTTAATGGCAAATTAGTATCAAATATCCATTCTATCCATGGTAGGAAAAGGATGCTTTTAAGTACTTCTTAATGTCCCAGAAATGCTCTTTAGAAATGCACTTTAGCTTATGGTTGAGATCAATCCAAGAACAAGTTATACTTCATTAAAATGATAGGTAGCTAAAAGCCAATCACTATCTAAGGATGGAGTGGACACTAACCTGCTGCCACAGATATACAAACAATGACTACTCAGAAGTCTAAGCATCTAGGCATGGGAGCTGTGTACATGTTATTATTGAATGAATAGGAAAATTGAATAAAATTACAATTTGAGTTGAAAGTGTCCAATGTGATTTTCCATGAAAAAGATATGAAGGAGACAAGGTGTTCTCACATGCCATTCTTTTTGTTCTATTTTTACTTAGCAAATTAGGTTGCATTGTATGGTAAGAAGATAATCTGTCCAATTATATGCCTGTTACCCAATATTGCAGTGCTCAGATTCTAAAATGTGATATTCCTTTTGCACCTGGCATTCAATCTCAGCATAATGCCATGCTGGAGCTAGTCAGCAGACCCTTTCTTGCAAAGAGCCAAAATTTGCTACAGGGCACTTTTGTGTACATTCAGCTATGCTCTTCAGAAACAAGAACATCTGCAAAAAGTGTAGAATGCTATAGGAGATAACCTAATGATATTTGATAAGTAAGAGTACTTATAGTTCTCCTAAAGATCTTGGCATTGCAGATCACCTAAGGGTGTGATCTTGCAAGAGCTCATTAGAAGAGAGAGACAGCACCTGGTAGCATCTGGAAATGTTATTGGTGACTCAGTAGGCAACATTCTTTTGGGGATTAGGCAAATTTCAAGTTATCATATCTTTTTCCACACTATGTACTCTAAAAGTACACAAAATTTTCTTTTATCATTGCCATTGATATTATTGCTTCCCAGATCAAATATAAAGTTTCATATTTGACATTTAAAGCTCATCACAACTTGGACCCATCTTCTCTTTCCAATCATCTTTTACTCTCTTCTCTTCCACACATTTTAAAATCTAGCTATACTGACCTATTTGGGATTCTTCACACAGAATACTTTATTCTCTGTCTCTGTATCTTTCCACTGGCTGTTCCCCAAGACTGGAATGTTCTCCCTCCCAGCCTCCAACTTATGATTCAGCTCTAACACCAATGCCTTTCAGGTGCCTTTTTGGGTCATCTACAGCAGGTGCCAAGTATCTAAAGATTACCTTCTATCTAATGTACCTATCTCGTGTTCTGATTTAGATTTATAACAAGGATTCACTTTGTTCTGTGAGAGCCAAGTGTTATATTTCTCCTGCCTGCAGAATTCTCCATTCTTGTGAGCCAATTGGATAGGGACCTGGTAGGAGGAGGTCTCTCATGTCTGCCATTGGCTAGAGCTATTAACAATTTCTGTTTCCCCAGTTTGAGGTGTAATGCCGGAGAAACTGAGGCAAGATAGAGATTAGAGAGTTATTTGGATTTCTGAGAGGGAGAGATTTTCTGTGACTAAAGGATCCATTTTGGTCCCAGGGCTGATATCTCAAAGCATTCAGCATCAGCATCAAATGTGAGATTCCAATGAATTATATATGTGGCTCTAAGTGATCAGAGTAGACAAAGGCAGGGTGTGGAGTCTGAGCATTGGTAAATGATGGGAATTTCCAAGAAGGGACCATCAATCCGGTTCTGACAGGTTGGGGATAGGACCATAAAGTCTGATAAACTGGGAGCAAAAGGAGTAGTCAGAGAGAGAAAGTCTGGAACTTAGAGATAGAGGATGTCAATTAGGTATCTGAAATAGGACATCTGGAGTTTTATCTTTTGGAATGCCAGAGTGGCCAGGTGTCTACAACCCTAATTATCTCAGCCTTAATGAACAGAAAGGGGGTGGGAGGTGGGGGGAGGTTTGCAACCAGGGGAACTGAGGCAGAACAATTTTGGGAAACCAAGGTAGGACAATAAAAGGAAACTGTGGCACAACAGGGGCTCCAATCACCCCAGTTCCATTTAACTACTTTAATCTGGTTAGTTTTGCAAAGCACTATTTGCTTCAAGATACGACAAGAACAAATATACAAATCTTTCTCCAAATATGTTGAGGGCATAAACTCTTACTTTGTAAAAATTCCATCTTGGGAGAGGGAAATTAGTCTCACAGTATAACTCAGTTCCTACAAGTCCTTAATATCACTAAATACAAGTCCAAAATCCCCTTTGGACAGAACAAATCTATCCAAGTTCATGTTTGTTTCCATGACATTATCTACCCATCTTACCCCCTACTAAAGCCTTTTCATTTTATCTTCAATCTTTTCCCAACATCATTGTCTTTTTTCAGTGAATCTTGTCTTCTCATTATAATGGCAAAAGAATTTCAGCTTCAGCTTCAGCATTCAATTTCCAACTAAGATCTTGGATTAATTTCTTTAAGTACTGATAAAATTAAGATTTTACTTTCTTGCTACCCAAGGACTCTCAAAAGTCTTTTCTTGCACCATAATTTAAAAGCATCAACTCTGTATTTCTTAAATTTCCTGGTAGTCCAACTCTCACAGACATGCATCGCTAGTGGAAAAAACATAATTTGACTATAAACATTTTTGTCCCAGCAAGTTGATGTCTCTACTTTCTAATTTATTATCCAGATTTGCCATAGCTTTCCCTCCAAGGAGCAAGCATCTTTTAATTTCATGCTAGCAGTCACCATCTGCAGTGACTTCTGAGCCCAATCTGACCCTATTTTTATTTCTTCTCTAAGTATCAGGAATTAATAGAACCACTTACCAACATATTAGAGTTGTTTGGTTTAGTTGCTTTGGTTTGATATTTGTTTTTATGTTAAGCTTCAAACAAGCTTTTATACTCTCCTTTTTCATCTCCTTCAAGAGGTTTCTTAATTCCCCTTCATTTGCTTTCTCCAGAATAATATAATCTGAAAATTTGAAACTGTTGACAATTTCCCCCAGCAACCTTAATTCTAGCTTTTGATTCATTCAGACTGGAATTTTACATGATGTCCTCTGCATATATATATGACAATATACAGCTTTATCTTACCCCTTTTCCAATCTTAAATCAATTATCCCATAATTGGTTCTAATTGTTGCTTCTTGGCCTATATTTCAGGGTCTTTAGGAGACAAATCAGCTGATCTGACACTCTCATCAATTTGAAGACTTGTCACATATTGTTGTGATCCACACAGTCAAAGTGTAGTGTAGTCAGTGAAGCAGAACAAGATGTTTTGTTTTGTTTTGTTTTGTTTTGTTTTGTTTTCTGGAACTCCCTTGCTGTTTTTCCAAAGCCAGCAAATGCTGATAATTTGGCCTCTAATTCCTCTGCCTCTTCAAAAACCAGTCTGCTTTCTCTGGGCAATTTTCAGTTCACACATTGTTAAAGCTAGCTTGAAGACTATACTTGCTGGTATGTGAAATGAGCTCAATTGTTCACTAAATTGAACATTCTTTGGTTTTGCCATTCTACGGGATTGGGACAAAAACTGATTTTTTCTAATCCAGTCAGCACTGTTGTGTTTTTCAAAGATACTGGCATATTGAGCACTTTAACAGAACTATTTCTTAGGGGTTTAAATAGCTCAGTTGGAATTCCATCACCTCCAATAACTTAATTGTTAGAAATGTTTCCTAGGGTTCATTTGCTTTCATTCTCCAGGATGTCAGGTAAATCAGTAACTATATCATCATAGTTGTCAGTGATAGTAACATTCTTATTTAGTTCTTTTGTATATTCTTGCCACATCTTTTAATTTCTTCTTTTGTTACTGCTAAATACCTACCATTTTTGTCTTTTGTTATGCCCATTTTTATAAGAAACTTTCCATTGATATCTCTAATTTACTTAAAAATATCTCTTCTCTTTTTCATTCTACTGTTTGGATCTTCTATTTCTTTGAAATGCTCATTTAAAAAAATCTTATCTAGTCTTGCTCTTTTCTGGAATTTTGCATGCATTTTCTTTTATCTTTCACTTTCCTTCTTTCCTCAGCTACTTATAAAGTCTCATCAAAGAGCTATTTTGCTCTTCTTTTTCTTTGATTTTTTTTTCATTGTTGCTGTTTCTGCTTACCATACAAAATTGTGGATCTCAGGCACTCTGTTTACCATATTTAAACCCTTAAACCTATTTATCACTTCTATTTCATATTCATGAGATAAAATTTTTATGATTTGATGATTTACCTTACTTTGTTCAATTTAGCTCTTGTTTTAACTGACTTTATAGGATGTTTCTACATTTGGCTTTAAAGTATATAATCAATATGATATAGATTTTGACCTTTTGGTTATGGCCATGTGTAAAGTCACATTTGGTTGTTGAAAAAAAAAAAAAAACATGTTATGTAGCCAGCAAATAATCTTGACAAAACTCCATTATTCTCTGCCTTGCTTCATTTTGTATTCCAAGGACAAATTTGCCTATTATTCCAATCATCTTTTGTTTGTCTACTTTAGCATTCCAATCCCCTATGATAAATATGACTTTTTTTTTTGGCTATAATTTCTAAAAGATGTTGTAAGTCTTCACATAACTTATCAATTTTGGTTTCTTAGTTATCTCTCTCTCTCTTTCTCTCTTTCTCTCTCTCTCTCTCTCTCTCTTACACACACACACACACACACACACACACACACACACACATTCCCTTAGTCCTTATCCTCATTCTTTCCCTCCTTTCTTCCTTCCAATCTTCCCATAAATCTTTGCATGCTTTAAATCCAAATCATTGCGAGTATCATTGATTGATTAAGAAAAGTTCTTTGTTCTTCATTTTGTTTGGCTCTGATTGCTGCACAGTAAATGTAAATAGCAATTGTTGCTATTTTTGGCCAGAAACCTTTAATGTCCTCCCCTCCCAAATTGATGATGATGATCATCATCATCTTCTTCTTCTTTCTCTTCTTCTTCTTCTTCTCCTCCTCCTCCTTCTTCTCCTCCTTCTCCTTCTCTCTTCTTCTTTCTTCTTCTTCTCTTCTTCCTTCTTTTCTTTCTTACCTAGCCTTATTCACTGAATGGGAAGTTGCTTTCTCTCACTGCATCGAGAGCCATTTCCAGTCACCCTGATCTACATCTGGCCACTGGACCCTGCATACCCTCCCTCAGTGAAATTTGATTCGCTCAAATGTTATGGCATCACCTTCCTGATGTCATAATCATCTTCAAGAAGGAAAGACAAACAACTTATTTATATATATATATATATACATGTATACATACATACAGATAGATGATAGATGTATAGATAGATGACAGATGGATGGATGAATGGATAGATAGAGCAATAGCAGTTCTCTAAAATTATAATCTGCAGATCAGCATGGGTAGAAGTTGTTTCTGCACTGGGAGTTCACTGAATAGAGAGCAAAGAGTTTGCAATCAGAAGAGATCTGTCAGCGAACCTGGGAAAGTCACTTGAATTATGTGCCCCTCAGTTTGCTCATTTATAAAATAAAGATGGTAGGGGACATTTTACAGCATTGTTATATAAGTATGAAAGGAAATAATATACTCAAAGTACTTTTTAAAAATTAAAAGTATTATATAAATATCAAACATTCCCATTTTACAAAAAACTGAGGCTGAAGTTAAACAACTTGACCAAAGAGTCACAGGGAATAAATTTTAAGTCAGGTTTTTATAGTCTTTCAGAAAAGCCCATAAATGAAAAGAAAAAATCATAGATTTCTGTAAGTGTAAGTATATTTGTTTTATTATTTTAAATTAATCTATATGAGTTTTTTTTTCCCTTTCTGATCAATTCCAACAAATATTTTGGGGATATGAAAATGTAGTTTCTATTCTTGATTTTCTATTTTTCTGAGTGTTTCAAGACCAGTGGAAAATTGAAGAAATAATTTTCATTTTAACTTGCTTTTTAAGAAAAAACATCCAAGTTATTATGAATGTATATTACTTGTTTTAGTACCAATTTTCTCTCAAACTTGTAATGCCAGAGAAACTGAGCAGGACAGAGATTGGAGACCAATTTAATAGTTTATTAAATGGAGAGATATACTGGGACTAAATGCATCTGTGTGGTCCCAGGGCTGAAGGAGACTATCGTCTCAAAGAATCCAGCCCTGAGCATTAGACAGCAAGACTCTTTTACAGGATAACAAGAACAATGACATATGGGGGAGGTCCCTGGTTGGGGGGTAACCTAATGGGGAGAGGCACCTAACATGACACAATGGAGGGAGGTACTGGAGAGGCTCCTGATATTCTAATGACATCTAAAATGGATAGACCTTTATCCTGTCAAACATTAAGAAGGAATGATTATAACCTAAAGATATAAAACCATCAACCATTTAAGAGGGAAAGATTATAGCCTGGGGTTTGGGGGTAGAGCAACTGAGGTAGACCTTTGTCTCATCAAGCATTAAGAGGGAAAGGTTATAACATGAGGCAGAGTAACTAAATAGGACAATTAGGGAAACTAGGTCAGGACATCAAAAGGGTACTGTGACACAATAAACTTTAGTTTTAATATATGTCTATGTCTATGTCTGCCATTCTATAAACAACATAGGAATGATGACATGGTGAGTTTAGCTATAGCATTCTCTGTCTCAGCTTGTCATTATTGTCTGTTCATAAGCAAGATTTTTTTTAATGCAATGTAAAATTTTCTCACAAATAACTTGATGTTCTTGTCTAAAATGTAGTAGCACATCAAAAAATTTTCATGAAGTATAAATGAATGATTTTATTGTTCTATCCATGTCAAATTCTCATCAGCTTTCCAACTTAAGGAATTTAATTGGCTTTTAAATTCTTATGCCTTTCTTCCCCTTATCAATTCAGAGTGACTTTTTCTTCTGAACACCCTGTTTTTTCAAAAATATTCTCATATTTTAGCCATAATTTTTTGCTCTAATGAGTGGCAGATTTAAGTAGTGGAGAGCATGCTAACTTTATAGTCAAGAAAACTGCACACCTTTGGTGACTAACTTAACCTGAGCAGGATTAGATGAATAGTCAGTCTCATTAGTGGCAAAAATGTTTCCAACAGAGATGTTCTTGACACTGATGAAATCACAAGTTCAGAAACACTCTGTGTGTGTGTGTGCCTGCCTATTTATCTTTCTATTTCAGTGTCTCTCTCTCCATGTGTCTTTCTGCCTGTTTGTCTTTCTTTGTCTTTCTTTTTTTCTCTCTGTCTCTAACTTGACTGAAACAGAAAGTTTTGGTGGTTGAAATTTAGCAGGAAAGATAGTGAGTTCAATTTAAAATCTCCTAATTTTGAGAATTTGATATATCCACTTTGAAATATCTAATAGATGATATAATAGTACACCTCAGAGGAGAGATGATGGCTAGATGTATAGATCTGAGTCATCTGCATAAAGGTGATAATTAAACTATAGGATCTGATTAAGTTACTGAGAACAGAATAGAGCCTAAGATAGAAGCTTGGAATATACCTAGTTAAGGAGGGTGATATGAATAATAAATCAGCAAAAGGATATATCAGACAAGAGGAGACTGAGGAATGAGAGAAATTTATTGAAAAGCAATGATTTGGGGACATCCAGAGTAGCCCCTTTTTCTATAGTCCTCATTTCAAAGTTAAGTATCTTAAAGGATATCACTGATAATGAGGTTATATTAAACCTCCTCATTCTTTGTCAGACCCCACTCAAACCGACAAGAAATTTAATGTAAGGTGGAGAAGCCCTTTGTGTTCTACTCAAGTTTGGGTGGGGCAAATTCTTTGATTAGATTGACCAAGGCTGGGAGTAATTTGGGTGTGGAGAAATGGTGTCTTTGTCTAAGAGTAACATAATGACACTTTCCCAGCCCCTTATTGAAGTGAGCCCACCTCTCATTATAATATTTATTTCTTCATTAATTGCTAATCTTTAGAGTTGATTGGCATCTTTTGTAATGCCAGGTTTCCAAAGACATATAAATCACAAAGCAATAGTCATGACAGTGTTTGGCATTCAAGAGTGCCACTGGCCTTTTTCATTAAAATGCTAGCATTATTAATAAAATAACTACCATAAAATTATATCTCTCAAACTTTTTAAACATCACAAGAGAGAGCAATGTTCCAGAGAGAGAGAGAGAGAGAGAGAAAGTAGAAAACAATATGGAATGTCATCAATAGGTTGAGTATTCAAGGATCAAAACTAAGAAAAAAACAGGCTTTAAACTAGTTTTAAACATACCTTCTCCTTCCCTAGTATTTCATCTCTACTATCTTTACCTGTAAGTAACCAATGTGAGACCCACACCAGTGATGTTAATAATCATGATAGCCACCATAGCCTTGCTCAGTCTCCATCATAATGATCACAAATCCCAAATGGATAGGATCTAAATGAATAAGGATTTCCGATAAATAAAAAAAGATGAAATTATGTCCTGGCATTTTTCTTTATGTAATTCCCCCCCTACCCCCCATTGCTCAAGCAATAAGAGAAGTCTAAGATTCTATTCATCCCATGTTAGTGCACACCAACGATAGGAAGCTTCATTTTATATGTGGATTTCATTTGAACTTAAACCTCTTTTCAAATGCTGCTATTTGGAGAAAATATACTAGAGGGACCAATTAAAGAGAAAAGGAAAGAATGACTTCTAGGAATATATTAATTTAGTTACTTTACACATGAAAATTAAAGTTTCTAAGCACTATAATTTTTATAAGACTTTCAATTTAACTCACCAAATAGAATATAACATTAATCACAGATCCATGACATTATGATGTGATCAAATGTTGAAATACTGTATTAAGCTCGCTATCTAGTGTGAATTATATCTTAGTAGTTTAGTCCTTTCAAGTAGTACTGAATAGGATATAGTAAGTAGAGAAAGTCTTCTGCATTGGGCAATTTTGAATGAGAAAATATAGTTCATAATATATTACCTTTTTGCTGATTATCAAGAAATCAATGAAGAAGAGAGTTGTCACCTACTCAGTAATGCATTTTATTAATGTTTAGCTGGAATAGTAAATGTGTTCCCACCTCCCTTGTCCCCTACTTTTTTTTCCCATTTCATTAGTCATGCATGGTTAGTGAACATGGACTAAATTCCAGCCATGTGTGGAAGATCAAATGTGAAGATTTTGTTTTTATTTTGTTGTTGCTTGTTGTTCTTTTGGCATTGTACTAATACTGATATATATATATATTTTTAAATATGAGTGACAGTATTGTAAACAGAGTTGAACCTTAAAGTAGAAATAATATCCTAATTCCTGCTCCCATGCAAATATACCTCGTTTTTCCTTAAAAGGAATTAAAACCAGATAGAGCTAGAATAGAGAGTCCAAGTGAGGAAAAGATCAAATCTGACTTCAGACAGTCAGTTGTGTGATCCTGGGTGAAGAACTTCTAGATGCTTCAGTTTCCTTAACTACAAAATAGGGATATTCAATTCAATTGGCAACCTCACATAGGACTGAAACATTACAGTCTTGTTGAAGTGGAAAATGGACATAGATAAACATGGATTAGCCTTTGTGGTACTTTTGTTTATGTCCTTAGAAACAGTGATTGGTTATTGGAAGGTCCATATGCCCCCACTACTTACATCAGTGGTTTTCAAAGTATGGTTTAGAGAATCCTGGGGATCTCTGAAACCCTTTTAGAAGGTCTACAAATTCAAAAATAGTTTTTATTTCCAATATGGTAAATATCTATAAATATAATCCAGATAAACAAAAATGCTTTGGAGAGATCCTCAATAATTTTTAATAGGATAAAGATACTGAAAACAAAAGTTTGAGAACCACTGACTTACATGATGTTAAGCACATCAAAAAGAGAAGAAGAAAATTAATGTGAATGTATTATGTATCTTTAAAAACTATTCATTGAAGATAATTTTGGTAAATGTCTTTAGATCTATCAGTTATGTTGCCTCTTTTAATTTAAGCTTCTTCAAAAATAGAATAAGATATCTCCTCAGAACTCAGTTCATCTTTAAAGCACTTTGAGGGATTGAAAGAAATTCATTCCCTTCCCTCTTCCCCCCTACATATATTCACATAAACTTCAAAAGGTCAAATGGTCTAGAACTGCTTTGCCCTCATAGGAATTCCATGCTGTTGTATTGCTAATAGTCTTCTTCATTAAACTGCCTTAGGGAAAGTCTACTGAAAGAAAGTCCCATGGAGACTCATATTTCTATATTAATGGATAATTCATTGGTTGAGTTGGGATATGTTTTTGGAAAATGACCATTCAGTAGAACAAATAGTCCTCAGCTCTCTCTAACTGTGTATGGGCATAATTAAGTGATTGAAAAATGGCAGGAAGAACTCTATCCATCACTAAAAGAAATTCTCTTCTCATTTCCCTCTACATTTGTTCATTCAAGTCTTTTTTATAGGCCTCATTTCTAAAACATATAGAGAATTGACTCAAATTTATAATGATACAAGCCATTCTCCACTGATCATTGATAAATGTGAAAGTTTATGAAGATAATTTTCAAGAGAAGAAATTAAAGCCATTTCTAATCATATGGGAAAATTCTCTAAATCACTATTGATTAGAGAAATGAAAATTAAGACAACTCTGAGATATCATTACATATACCCTTCGGATTGGTTAAGATGACAGGAAAAGATAATGATAAATATTGGGGGGAGGGAATGTGGGAAAACTGGGACACTGATACATTGGTGGAGGAGTTGGGAATCGATCCAACCATTTTGGAGCACAATTTGGAACTATGCCCAAAGGACTATCAAACTGTGCATGTTCTTTGATCCAGCACTGTCTCTGTATCCCAAAGAGATTAAAAAAGGGAAAAAGGACCCACATGTGCAACAATGTTTGTAGCAGCCCTTTTTGTAGTGGCAAGGAACTGGACTGAGTGCATAGGGAATGGCTGAATAATTTATGGTATATGAATGTTATTGAATATTATTGTTCTATAAGAAATTGTCAGCAGGATAATTTCAGAAAGGCTGGAGAGACAGAAAAGTGAAGTGAGTAGAACCAAAAGAACATTGTACACAGCAACAACAAGATTGTGTGATGATCAACTCCTATGAACATGTTTTTTTCAACAATGAGGTAATTCAGGCCAAATTCAATAACTTGTTTTGGAGAGAGCCATCTGCATCCTGAGAGAGGACTGTGGGAACTGAATATGGATTACAACATAGTATTTTCACCTTTTTTATTGTTGTTTGTTTGCTTTTCTTTCTTTCTTATTTTTTTTTTCCTTTTTGGTCTGATTTATTTCTTGTGCAACATGATCATTGTAGAAATATGTACAGGAAAACTGAACCTGTTTAACCTATGTTGGATTACTTGTTGGTTAAGAAAGGAAGTAGATGGGAAGGGAAGAAGAAAAATTTGAAACAAAAGGTTTTACAAGAGTGAATGTTAAAAACTATCTTTGCATGTATTTTGAAAATAAAAAGCTATTAAAAATAAATAAAAATAATACAGTCTTTTTATATTTTCCTGATTTCTTTACATACATCATTTCCTATAGTAATATACATATATTTAATTTTTCATATATACATTTATATATTACAACTTTTTTTTTAGCAACTTATCAATTAGTGGGTATTTATCTCTACTTTTGTTTTACTACTATAAAAAGCAATGATCTAAATATTTCTGGATATTTAAAATCTAAAGTTATTCTTGCATGGCAATTGAGGATTTGATATAATTTTACTCATACTTACACACACATAAACATATATACTCACACACACACATATATATATATATATATGTTTTGCTGACTTTAACCTTTTAGGTATATGCCTCGTAATGTTATATGATTGATAGATTAACATTTCTCACATGATTCCAAATTGCCTTCTAGAATGATATGACCAAATCGCAGTTCCACCAAAATATTTTAGTGCATTTGTCTTTCCATATTCTATCAATATTTTTAATTTTGCCATTTCTTATCCTTTCTAGTTTACTAATAAAGAATGAATCTTCAGAATTATTTTATTTTCTAGTTTTCTTATAAATAGTAATTTGCAGCAATTTTTCATATGAGTATTGAGTCAAACTACATATAAACACATACATACAAAAATATACATGAAGACATATATACATTTACTTATGTATATATACATACATACATTTCTGTATATATCATTATAAATACATACATATATATACATATATAAATATGCATACACATTTATCTATTGGGGAAATTTTTTTTATCAAATAACTTAATTTGGTTAATTCCCTCTATATTTTAGATTTCAAATTTTTATGGGAAATATTTGCTAAAATAATTCTCCCCAACTGACATTCTTTTCCTATCCTTGCTTTAATCATTTTCTTTGTGCAAAATCATATTAATTTATATGTCCAAATTGTTTTTTATAATGCCTTTTATACCATGTTTTGTCAAGTATTCTTCCCTTCCAATGATATTACTAATTTTGTTAGCTTCTAATTTCAATATAATATTTCTCCTTGTTTTAACAAATTTTAGATGTTTCCTTCTTTTTTGTGGTATCTGCCAAATATAGAAATCCATTTTCTAAACATTCTCTTTTCTCATATTTTATGTGTAATTAATATTTAATTAACCTTTTATTCTAGAATTCTATACTTGAATTCCCTTAATCCATGATATTCTTAATTTAATTGAATTGAGACTTGTGAATTTTCACTTCTTGTATAATTCCTCAATGTCTTTCCTAGTTGTTTTTGTTGTTATTGTTATTGTTGTTCTCTTGGGCTATTCTCAGTTTCAAGTGCTCTCATTAAATTATTAGTAAGTGGTTATTCTACTAGGGAAAACTATCAAAAGTCCATTTCCCTAGGCATTACTTCCAAACTTCTCTTGGTTATGTAGCTATTAGAGAACAGAGTCACTAGCATAGAAGCCTCAAAGGAAGTCACAAGTGAGGATACCTTTCCTAATTAACAAGATTTTGAATTTCTGAGGTTTTTAGGAGGCAGGAAGCAATAAATAAAAGCAGCTAGTTAGTTGGTTATAGTAATGTTTAAGATGACAAATTCTAAAATATACATAAAGATGAATATTTCCAAATACTCCTTAATATCTCTGAGATATTTTAAATTATTTCAGCTATTTTTTTTCATTTATATTGTTTACTCATTTTTTTTTTCCTTAATTATGTCTGACTCTTCATGATCCCATTTGGGGTTTTCTCAGAAAAGATACTAGAGTAGTTTGCCATTTCCTTCTCCAGCTCATCTTACAAATGAGGAAACTGAAGCAAACCAAATTGAGTAACTTGCCCAGGGTCACAGAACTAGTAAGTGTTTTAGGCCTGAGTTGGAACTCAGGAAAATGAATATTCCTGACTCCAGACACAGAATTTAGGCAACTTAGCTTCTTTTGCTTAATAGCTAAGGTATTTTTTTTTTTTTTACACTTGGTCCTTTTCTATATTTCTCAAGTCTTTTTTTTTTAAAGAATTTACAATCCATCATCATGATTTTCAATGCAATGAGTGAGTATAAGAGTTATTGCCAACAAGTCATGAGCTCTTATCCCAGATGAAGGGGAAAATGAGCAGATAGCTGCAATACAGCAAATGGAATCCCAGACAGCAGGATTCTGGAGACAGCTCAAACCAGCTGAAAAGAACAGATCATATCTTCAAGCAATAAATCAGGACTGATTCATTATTTTGTTGAGAAAGAATCATAACATGGAAGGAACCAACCTAGACCTGCTCATTAGTAGTGTGAGTTATGTAGATTAAAGCGCTATGAGGGTGAGGGGAAAGCATGTCTCATAACAACAAATGCTTTTCCACTTAAGAATATCAGGTCCCTGGGGAAGGCTGGGCTTATCAGAAATGAAGGAGAATCCTCTTGATTGCTGATGGGCTTCTATATAAGTCTTTTGTAATTGCATTTTCTATTACATCTAGTCTATTTTCTATTTCTATTATTATTAATGCCTTATCTTCATCTCATACATTATTAATCTGAGTTCTTAAATGAGACTTGACATGTCTTTTTTATTATAGAGACCTAGACACAATCTATCTTCAGTGTTTCCAGGAGGGACCCTGAATAGGGGTTGAATAAGCCAAATTTTAATGTTCCTGGGGGAAACCCTTGCGACAAAATGACCTGAGTAGTGTCCCAAAGTCAATATCAAGCTCTTAACATGCACAGCTGGAATTCTGAGTCATGCATCACAATTTGTAATTAATTATAACAAAGGATCTTACAACACTTAAAATGAGTGAAAATACTTAAGAGAAGAAAACAAGTCTTGCTAGAGCCTTAGGTCCTCCTCAGGAGAGATCCAACAAAGGCAATTCAGTATGCTTCTATTCTAAGGCCTCCCATTTGGAGATGGGAAAAGTTTCCTGCTAAGATGATAGAAGGTGGAGGAGGAGGAAATAGTAGCATTAGGGATATTACCAGAAAAGCTAAGGGGCTTATAAGATAAAACCAATTAGTGGGTTAAAATGACCTCTAAGATCCCTATCAGGTCTAAAATCTATACCAATGAAATGACCAGTAGGAGATAATTCCTTCCAATGCATTCAAGGTACCACTTGAATTTGAGATCAAGAACTCCTGTGGTTTCTAGAAAATTTTACTTGGAAATTTTTGGTAGGGAAAAAATAGAATGGGAACTGGAGAAGTTTAAGGATGATCTAAATATTAATAATAATGTAAGGAGGGTAATTTGTTTCATCTGAAGAGACTGAACCCCATGAATATGAAGAGAGTTGACAGAGGATACATAGATGATAGAGCCTTCAAATTCTAGTACTATCAGTTCCTCCTCAGGAGATGGCTGAAATTTATTGTAACCAGGCTGTTCCTAAAAGTCAAAAATATGGGAGAATTCTATGTTCATTCTTTCTAACAAAGCTTCCAAACAATGAAAAATTTGCCTTTAGATAATGGACTCTCCAGCATTATTAGCATTCATTAGGTAAACCATTGTCATGAAGGCTCTAGATTCAATTCTTGAATTGGATGATATCCAAATTTTGCTGCTCTTTTTTGTTAATCTTAAAATTCTAATGTCATTTGCAATTGCAGCATACCATGGAATGAATTTGTGAAGCATTCCATATTTTTTTATTTTATATTTTTGTTATTTTGTTCAATTATATGTAAACCAAAAAATTTAACACTTTTTTTAAAATCTTCAGATTTAAATTCCCTCCCTCCTCTCCCCAGCCTTCGTCCTTGAGAAAATAAGCAATTTGATATAGATTATATATGTACAGTCATGCAAAACATTTCCATATAAGAGGAAAAAAAGAAAAATTGTTGTAATATCTATTCAGATTTCATCAATTCTTTCTCTGAAAGTGGATAACACTTTTCATTGTAAATCCTTTGGAATTGTCTTAAATCATTTGAGAAAAGCTAAGGTATTCACAGTTGATCATTGTATAATGTGCTGTTACTGTTCTCTTAGTCCTGCTCATTTCTTTTTAAATCAGATCATATAAGTCTTCCCAGGTTTTTTCTGAGAAGATCCTGCTCATTATGTTTTATAGAACAATAATTTTCCATTTAAATCATATACCACAATTAATTCAGTCATTCTTCAAATGAAAGGCATTTCCCCAGTTTCTAGCTCTTAGCCACCACATAAAGAGTGGCTGCAAATATTTTTGTACATATAGATCCTTTTCCTTTAATATCTTTAGGGTACATGCTTAGTAGTGGTATTGATATGTCAATGGTACATACTATTTTATACCTGAGGATATAGTTCCAAATTGTTCTCCAAAATGGTTGGATCAGTTTACAACTCCACCAACAATGAATTAATCTCCTCCTCCTTTCTCAAATCTCCTCCAACTTTTACCATTTTCCTTTTCTGTCATATTGCCAATCTGATCAGTATAAGATAGTTGTTTTAATTTGCATTTCTCTAATCAATAGTAATTTAGATCATTTTTTCAAATGACTATAGATAGCTTTGTTTTTCTTCTGAAAATTTCCTGTTCCCATCCTTTGACCATTTGTCAACTGAGGAATGACTTGTATCATTATAAATTTGATTCATTTCTCGATGTATTTTTAAAAATGAGGACTTCAATCAGAAAAATTTGTAATTTTTTCCCTCGGTTTCCTACTTTCTTTCTTCTTGACTTCATTGGTTTTGTTTGCATAAAAATCTTTTTAATTTGATATCCATCATCTATCCAATATCCAAAAATTATCCTTTTTTATATCCTGTAAAGCTCTCTATCTCATTTAGTCATGATTTCTTCCTTTATCCACAAATCTGACTAGTAAAATATTACAAGCTCTCCTAATTTGTTTATGATATTACCCTTTATGTGTAAATCAAGTATCTATTTTGACCTTACCTGGGTGTAAAGGTACAAATATTGGTCTATACATCTCATTTCTGTCAAACTGTTTTCCATTTTCCCAGTAATTTTTGTCAAATAATAATTTGTTGTCATAAAATCTTGGATCTTTGGGTTTATTAAACCCTAAATTATGATGGTCAATTACCATTATATTTAATCTAATCCACTGATTCACCACTCTATTACCAGTACCAGATTGTTTTGAGGATTATCAGTTTGTAACAATTCGAGATCTAATATTACTAAATAAATAAATTTAAGAATTTTATTTTATTATTATTATTATTATTATTTTTTTTTTTTGCTGAGGCAACTGGGGTTAAATGACTTGCCCAGAGTCACACAGACATAGTGTCCAAGGTAAAATTAGAACTCAAGTTTTCTTGACTTCAGGGCTGGTGCTCTATCCACTGCACTACCTACCTGCTCCCAGAATTTAAAAAAAAATTAATTCCCTTGGTATTCTTGGCTTTTTGCTTTTCCAGATGAGTTATACTATTTTTTTTTCTCCCTCTCTAAAATAATTTTTGGTACTTTAATTAGTATGGTACTGAATAAGTAATTGTCATTTTTATTATTTATTTATTTTATTTTTATGATCATTTTTATTGCTCAGTGTCCAAGTGCAATTAATATTTCTCCAACATTCCATATTTTTCATCATCTTTTCAGATGAAAAGATTTTCTAAGGTTTTCAATTTAGGTGCCATCCTCAACTACTCATTCTTTCTCATCCCCCATAACTAAACAATTGCCAAATCTTGTCATTTCTACCTTTGTAACAATTCTCAACTATCCTCTAAATTCTCCTTTGATAGTACCACCAACCTAGTATGAGTCTCTATCACTTTCCCAGAGTAGATTTCTATTTTATCTCCCTGCCTCAAGCTTTCACCACTTCATGTCCTCCACACAACTGTAAAAGTGACTTTTCTAAAGTGCAGGTCTGATCATTTCCCTCCTCCTTTCTCCATCCCCGTTCAGTCCATTTCACTGATTCTGTCTCACCCTCATGTTCTTCTACAAAGTCATCTCTTTGACTATTAAAGCCTTGTATAACTTGGTCCTCTCCTACCTTTCTGGCCTTCTTACACTTTACACCTCCCCTGTCTACCACTACCTAGTCTGTAATCCATGCTGTCCCTTGTACCACAACACTCCATATCATGAATATGTACATTTTCACTTGCTCCCTGCTCTTTTACACCTAGAGATTTCCCTGGTTTCTTTCAAGGCTCTATTAAAAGCTTCCTGTCTACAAGAAGCTTTTCTCAAGCTGCCTTACTATTAGTGGCTTCTTTCTGTTGACTATAGCCAATTTATCCTATATGAATCTGTAATATCTCAGTTTCCCTGCCTCAGTTTCCCTGAATTGCAATACCTCAGTTTGCCTGAATTTTTATGTTATACCCTGAATAAAATATGGCCCCCACCCCTCCTTTTCCTTACCCCATTAAGTTCTGGTCAGTCTCACATTCCAAAGAGTCATAAAACTCTAAATGGCTTATCTAAAATGCTCACTATCTTCTGTCCCAGACTCTCTGTTTCCTTCTTGACCCCCAACCTGTCAAAACTAAAATTATGATCCTTTCCTGAAATTATGGGTTGTCCACATAATGTGTTTTGCCCCATCTTGTCTTTGTTTCCCTGAGAGTTAGAGCCCTAAAAAGTCTCTGGAATTAATTGCTTGTTGCTGGATGCTTTGAGACAAGTGTCCCATTCAGCTGGCTAGTTTCCCCCAGCCCAAATTTCCACTGTTAAAATATTAAAAACCTAATCTTTATCTTGCCTCAGTTTCCCCGGCATTACAAATCATGTTTGTACCTAGTTGTTTATATGTTGTCTCTCATTAGATCATGAACTCATTAGAGGCAGTGAATGAAGGGGAGAGAATTCTAGGAAGAAAAGAAATAGGTTGGTAAATTTCAAGCTCTCCAGATTTCCCCCACAGATTTGCACCTCAGGGTGAACATAGACTGGTGAAAAATAAGACTTGGGTAGAACAGGGGTCCTCCTGATACAACCTGAGAAGATCTGAAGAAAGAATCAGACTCTAGGTAGACAGAGCAATAACCTTTGTAAAGTGCAAATGCCTCTGTGCTCTCTTCCGGAGGCTAGCTGGGTTTGGTTGGAGCCTCTGTAGGAACCTCAGAAAGTTTAATCTTCTTGACTGTTTGTGGAATTGGGGTCTGATTCAGGAAAGACTGAGGGAACTTCAGTACATTGGGAACGCCAGGTCCAGCGGTGCATAGGTGAGAAGGAAGGCAGCACACCTGTGAGTGTAGAGGCAGTGGTTAAGGGGCACTGCTGGCTGTGGGCCCTTGCAGTAGGATGGTGCTCTTGGTTTGAAGTTCCTAGTCAAGGTGGAGAGCTGAGATAAAGCCAGAAGCACCATTTTCCTCACCCTAGAATTAGAGGTGCTTATACTAATATCTCTTATTTTAAAAAATGAACTTCTTTAAGAAAGGACCCCACCATAGAAATATACTATGGAAACAGTGAAGACCAGGGCTCGTCTTCAGAGGAGGACATTGAACTAAAAAGAGTACATTGAACTAAAAAAGAGTAACGCAAAATGGTTCCTTGCCCAGAGAAAATTTATAGAACTTAACTCAAAAAATAATTTTAAAGCCAAATGAGAGATCTTGAGGAAAAACTAAAAAACTAAAACTAAAAATCACCCAAAAAAAACCCAAGATGATTATGAAAAAAGGTTGGTTAACCATTCAGAGATAGAATCTCAAAGACAAAAATAATACTTTGATAATAATACTTTGAAAATTAGAATTGGTAAAGGAGAATCCAGTGAAGCTATGAGAGACTAAGAAATAACAAAACAGATTATAAAATGAAAAAATAGAACAGAATAGAAACACCTTATAAGGAAAACAACAGCCCTGGAGAATAGATCAAGAAGAGAAAATGTAAGAATAATTAGACTGCCTAAAAGTTGTGATCAAAAAAGGACCTTGACAAAATAATGCAAGAAATAATCCAAGAAAGTTGCCCTGGAATGATAGAATAGGAAAAGAAAGTAGAAATAGAAAAAATCCACTGATCACCATCTCAACCAGATCCTTTGTGGAAAATACATAGAAACATTATTGCTAAATTAAAGAGATTAAAAAGGAAATTTTTCAAGAAACAAGGAAAAAAACAATTCCACCTTTGGAGCTACAATTAAAATAGTACAACTTGTCAATAGCAATAATAAAAGACAACAGGTCTTGGAATCATATATGCAGCCAAAAATACATTTGGCAAAATTATATATAATATTGACCAGCAAAAAATGAACATTCAATAAGTTGTAGATTTTCAGAACTTTCTATCAATAAAATCTGAACTTAATAGAAAATTTAATATATAAGAACCAATATCAAAGATCAGTTTCAAGGAACTCAACACAAACAAATTGTTTATGCTTTTTATAAATGGAAAACTAATACCATATGTTTAAGATTGACATCAACAACAGGGCAGCTCAAAAGAAAGATCTGGGCAAAGTTAAGCCAAAAATAGCAACTATACAAATGAAGTAAAGACAAAGAATAGACACAGAGGCATAGGGTGGGGGGAAAAGGAGGCTTGTAGTTCTGAAAACCTACTCACATAAGGAATGAGTTAAATAGGCAACACTATATATATAGCATGAAGGGTATAGCATTCTCCAAAATCTATAAAAAAATAAAAGGGAGAAATAATGGACAGACTAGGGCGTGGGAAGAAGACAAGGAAGGGATTCATAGGCAGGGGGTGGTTAAATAATATCAGGCAAGTTAGGAACAGAAATAAAGCAAAGAGTCAACAAAGATAGGAAAGATATGTATGTGTATGTCTGTGTGTATGTCTGTGTGTATTTTTGTGTATGTACGGGGCAAGGTATGTATCTATGTATGTGAATGTATATAGTTATATATATATAAATAAATATATTCTTTCTTAACTACTAGCCTTCTTTGGGGTAGGAAGAGATGAAAGGAGGGAAATGAATAAAGTGAAAAAGGTGCACAGCAGAGAACAAAAGAACAATTTACAAGGAAGTAAAGAAAAAATGGACACATGAATATAATTTCTTCTGATAATATATATACTTTCTTAATCTGGTAGTTTGTTGTTATACATTTTGAATCCTCCCTGATGTTCTGCTGAGCACATGACAATGTTCTCTTTTGTTTTGTTTCATTTTGTTTTGTATTCCTTTTGTTTTTTTCTTATTCCATTTAAAAAATAAAACAAATTTTAAAAAACAGTAAATGATTTTTTTCTTTGTACTACCATCGCTCATTACAGTGTCTAGCACATAATAGATGCTTAATAGTTGCTTGTTGACTAAATAGTTGACTGGTGAAATGAAAAGAAAAATGGTTTTGTATTCAAAATATCTGGATATTAATCCTGCTTCTGACATTTACTATCTATGTGTCTTTGAGCAAATAACATAATCCTTATAAGTCATTTTCCAAATACCCAGTTGGGATATTTGATTTAGTTAACCTTAAAAATTCTTTCCATTTTTCAATTTATGACCTTATCCTAAAATAAGTTATTTGGCTATTTTTTTCTAACTTAAAATTATAGAACTGTTTAGAGTTGAAAGCATTTTGTCCTTAGAGCTGAAGTTCTAAATTAGTATCCATTCATCTCTAAAAACTTCCAAAAAAAAATTCCATTGGGCCTGTGAATTTGAAATAGAAAATATTTTTATCATTGTGTTCCAATATAATTGTTTTTCTTTGTAATCCTATGCATTTTATTTTATGTATTAAAATATTTTATTCTGAGGAATCCTTAGGCTTTTTCAATCTGCCAAAATGGTAGAAAGCATATTAAAAAAAGTTAAGCACCTCTGCCTTAAAAAAATCTAAACCTTTTATTTTACACATAAAAACACTGAGGTTCAGAGAACTTAAGCAATTTGCTCAAGGTCACCAAGGTAATTAATTAAGACAGCTGGGACCAGAAGCCACAACTCCTAACTTTCAGTGTAGTGCTTATTCGGTACATCAAACAGCTTCTCCTAGAGTCACGAACTAAAAAATATTAAGAATGAAACAATGAAATCCATGATACAAGTGACCTTTGAAATATTCAATGTGCTATTTTTATCACATTATATATATTTATATATGTATATATAAATATTTAATTTGATTAATAAATATTTAAGTTTTACAGGAGAATATTGTACACAATAATAGAAAGATTATGTGATGATCAGTTGTGCTGGACTTTGTTCTACTCTGCACTGTGGTGATCCAAGACAATTCCACTAGATTTGGGATGAAAGTGTCATCCACATGGAGAGAAAGAACCATGGAGATTGAATGTGTATCAAAGCATAATATTTTCTAGAAAAAAGAAGCAATCAAAAAACAACAACAAAAGGTAAAAATACCATGGCTCTTTCTCTAGATGTGGATGGAATTTCTCATCATAAGTCTACTGGAACTTCCTTGAATCACCTCATTGATTAAAAGAGCCAATTCCATCACAGTGAATCATCACATAATCTTGTAATTGTGTATAATGTTCTCCTGGTTCTGCTCACTTCACTCAACATCAGTTCATGTAAGTTTTTCCAGGCTTTTCTGAAATCATCCTGCTTATCACTTCTTATATAACAATAATATTCCATTACATTCATATACCATAACTTGTTCATCCATTCTCCAATTGATGGGCATCCACTCAGTTTCCAGTTCCTTGCCACAACAAAAAGAGCTGCCACAAACATTTTCTCTCTTTCATGATCTCTTTGGAATAGAGAACCAGCAGAAACTGCTAGATTAAATTGAAGCATAGCATTTTCACTTATTTTGTTTGTTTGCTTGCTTTCTCTTTCTCATATTTTTTTTTTCCCTTTTGGTCTGATTTTTCTTGCAAAACATGACAAATATGGAAATATATTGAAAAGGATGGCACATATTTAGTTCATAACAGATTGCTTGCTATCTTGGGGAGGGGAGAGGAAAGGAAAGGAGGGAGGGAGAAAATTTTGTAACACAAAGTCTTACAAAAATGAATTTTACACATATTTGGGAAAATAAAATACTATTGAGAAAATAATTAAGTTCTATATGAGACAAAAATGTTTTCATGAGTGTGTGTGTGTGTGTGTGTGTGTGTGTGTGCATAGATTCCAAAAACATTTATTTTGTGTATTTTTATTGCCGAAGCCTTTATAAAAGAGATTAGGGATATCACATTATGGCAGAGTTACTTTTAATTTATCAGAGTATTCCATGGAATTAGAAATGTTGATTGAAGTGTTTGGCAAAGTAGCAAGATACTCTTACATTCATGCCCCCTCAGATTTAAGCCAGAGCTTTAGATTGTAGAGCTCTAAAAAGATAATGCTATCTGTCCTCTGAATAAATAATGATCTCATAAATTTTGCAAAAATTAGCCGAAATGCTGATGTGAGAAAGAAAGAAAGGTAATATTGATGATTTAGTCATTTTAAGAGACTCACAAGTGATCTTTTTCAGTTTTGATTGAATTTCTACTGTAAAATCATAAACTTCAAGTGTGTTAAGAAACTCAATCTTTAGCTTCACTATTTTACATCCCCCACTTTCTCCCCCCCTGCCAAGTTCTGCTTCCTCATCAACCTGTAGCTAGAAGTAATTAGTAAGTAAGCATTGTAAACTTATTTCAAATACTTCTTCCAAACACCACTTTGTAAATGACATAGACGGTTTTCTATGAAGTTCGTTGCACTTGTACAACTACATATATAACTTTTACTACAAGATCAGCCATTTTAACATATCAGAGAATCTTCTCATCAATATTCATTTACTCTTCATAAAGTAATGTTTTATTATCATATAAAATATTTTTAAATTAATAATATTAATAAATTAACATATTTTAAAATATTTTAAATTTAATAATTAATTAATTAATTAACACCATAACTAGGATGGGATTTCCAGAATTTCACAAAACTTGGAAAGGCTGAAATAAACAAGAATTGAGTGCGATGATCACGTTTGTGAACTACATTAACCCAAGTCAATGACATCACAGATTTAGTAAGCATATGCAGGCCTCCAGTACAGTAGGAATTATAAAACTTAGTGTCCAGAAAGCAAGAGCAGTTCATCAAAATAGGAAGCTACTAGATAGGCTGAGTTCTCACCACTGGTCTCCCTAACTATCTTTCCTCCCAATTCCCATTTCTGCTAAAACACTTCATGCTTCTTGCACTGGGACTTCTTTATGGTACTGGCTCCAGGGCACAAAATTCCTAGTTGCAGATCTATAAATATATTTGATTGACAACAAGAATGGAGTAAGTATTTGCTATATTGGCAAATACTGACACAATGTTAACCACTGGGAATACAAAATGGGGGAAATTCCATAGTCCCTGCTTTCAAGGATTGTATATCAAAAGTTTCCTTTAGAAGGAGAGGTTTGAGCTGAGTCCTGAGGGAAGACAGGAAAACTCCAAAGAGGAAATTATGGTGGTTAGAATATTCTAGTCATAGATTTGCCAGTGCAAAAACAGAGACAATGAGGGGAGGGAAATATCAGGGAAGGAGAAAAGAAAAGACGGGAAGGAAGAAAGGAGGAGGGAAGGGAGGGGAAAAGTGAGAAGATGGAGAGGAGAGGTTGTTCATTTTTTTAACAAGTCCACTCTCTGCCTATATATCTTTGTTTATGTTTAATATATATGTATATATATATATATATATATATATATGCTCATGTATATGTATGTGTATGGTGTATGCATAACCCAGATCCTATTGTACTTTCTCTTATTATAACCCAAATGGGAGATGAAGGACTAGTCATCAATCTTTGCATGATAGCCATTCATGTCCTTGAAGGCAATTATTAAGTTGTCCTCAGTCACCCATTCAGCCATCCTTCTCTTCTGCAGGCTAAATTACTTATCTTCCTACTTGTCTATCATTAAAGAATTTACCAAGAGAAGAAAAGCAAAAGCCATTGAGAGTATTTTAAGCATAGTATCCTTGTGGTATGACAAAATTATGCTGGGTGTATGGAGTGGCCATGCATAAGTACTAGAAAATTTAACAGAAAATAATAAAACTTTAAGAATTTTAAACTTTAATTTTCTGCAAAACTGAGCACAAAATATATTCAGTGGGAGAAGAGGAAAAAAATTTCTCCTTAATTTCAGGGTCCTATGTCTTCATTGAAATTACTCTTCACATTTCCTCAGAAAGCCTGAAATCAGCTTCTGTTCACGTTCTACTAGCTGAGTTCTTTTTGTCAAGTGACAAATGCCCAGAGTTTTCTCAGTACTTGTAGCTTCTTCTAAGGAAGAATTGAGAAAAGAAAAATGGCTCATAAATTCCTAATGGCCTTAGAGAAAAAAAAAAAAAAATCTCTTGAATTCCATTCAGGGGTGTTAAATACAAAGAATTTGGGCTATTTGTCATTTCAGGACTCACATTAAAGAAAAAGAAAAGATAGAGGCATAAAAGGTTTTTTGCCTTTAAAAAAAAAAGTTGACTCTAAAATAGCATTCAGCCTACAAGGCCCTAGTAAATTAACCAAAAAAATCATGTTCATTTTAGAGGAGATATAATTTGTTTTTATGCAGGAGAAGATAAATTGTAAATTGTTGTTTATTGAGAATTGATTTTTGAACTGAGATGGAGGTATATTGGCCAGATGTGACTTATAAAGAATATAAATAGATCTTGAACTAGAAAGTTTCAGGGACTTGTCCAGGGTCACACAGGTAGTATGTTGCACAACCAAGGTTTGGACATCCACAAGTCAATTATCAGCATCACTTTACCATGGTCTCTCCTTTTATGTCACTGCATGAAAGCTTACTTTATCTTTATGAGGCAGACACATCAAAAGAATGATACAAATTTTCATAATAATAAAAAACATCATTCCAAGAAGGAACCCACTGGCCTCCTGAGTGTGGTCAGGGATTTGTTTATGTGCACACAACAAGGTATATGCAGTCATGTGTATTTGATTTTCTCCAACCAGCTAAATGATAAAATTGCAGAAAATTAAGGTCAGAGAAAAGAGGCATACATATTAATATGCTTGTGAAGTCCAAAGTCATCCCTTTATGAAGTGTGAAGGAGTTCTCTGAATTGAAAGAACAGCTGACCATTGACTAGAAAAAGATTGATCACTCCTCTGGAATATTTTAAAATGCTAAGCCATTCAAGTCCTCAAAGACAGCCAACAACAACAAATTTGGGGATTTGGGGTTTTATGAAATGTGTCCCGTGCACCAGAAGGCAATTGGGAGAGAATGAGAGACAGGTAAGAGGATTTGTTCTCTTCATTTTCCCTTCCCCTACATAAGTCATAGTATTTTTCGTCAGATCTATTCACCCAGTTAGAGATGCTGCATCCAGCAGGGAGAAATTCAGAGAATCAAACATTCCAAGGCAGGAAAACACACAATCTCCAGACAAATATATAAAAAGCTAGGCAGTATTCTAAGCACCTCCAAGAAAAGAAAAACAATAAAAAAAACAAGTAGCGGCAGACACTTTAAGCTACAACTAGTTTGAGCAATTCAAAGCCAAACTGAGGAGAGGATCAGGTCCAGGGAATCCAGCTGAGGAATTTCCCAACAAGGACACTGCACATGAGAAAACAAAGAACATTAGGACTACTTGGTGACAGAAATATAAGTTGTCTTAACTATATCTGTTACCTTATATATTTGCTTCTGTATTATTCTATGTCTATTCTTCCCAAAGAAATTGTGTGTATGTGTGTGTGTGTGTGTGTGTACTTTAGGTTTATGATGGGAAGACTTTTTAACTACTCTTATTCTAATGTTGTCTTCATAAATACCTTTGATTTGAGTTGGATTGTGTCAACTAGTTTATTATTAGAGATAAACTCACCAGTAAGGGCTCAAGAGTTATAGTGTAGGAGTAACTATCCATAAAGAAGCATCTTATATGTGTGAACTTTGAACACCAGAGGTAAAATCACTTCCGTGAGGACTAGATATATACATATACATATGTGTATATATATATATATATATATATATATATATATATATGGAGTTGGAGAGTTAGCCCAAAGGAGGTGCTACATAAAGACTTTTATTCAGATCAACTGTGAAAGAGACAGGATCATAAGATTATTCATCTAGAGTTGTAAGACCCTTCAGATGTCACCTGTTCTAACACTCTTATTTAATAAATTAGGAAATTGAGATCCACTGAGGAAATAGGAAGCACCAAAAAGGAAATTTGAACTTTGGTTCTCTAACTCTGGAGCCAAAGTTCTCCCAAGGACATAGAAAGTAAGTGTTTTATAAATTAGGATGTTCTTTCAGGAGGAATTAAGGGAAATGTTGAACACAAGAAAAAAACACTGAATTCAAAATCAGAGGACTTTGATTTGAGTCTATTCTATTAAAATTTAGTATATGTTCTTGATCAAGTCACTTAAATATTAGGGCCTTAATTTCTTCATCTTTAAAATAAGAGCACTTGATTAGATGTCCTTTGAGTTTGGTTCATTTTAAAATACATATTTCCATACAAAGAAAATCTTGCTCTAGATTAGAGAGCCATATGTCTTGCCATGTACCACAAGTGTGTTTCTGTCCCAAAGTTTTAATACCTTAATTAAAAGCTGCAGTAGAGATTCAAGCTTATATAGAAGTTAAAGAAGAGGTTTTTGAATTTTGCAAAGTTATTATTGGCAAGAGATGGAATTGGTAAATGATATTCTGCAAAACATGTTTTCCCCAGGGAATGTGCTCACTCAGGTTAATCAACTGGCAAACAAGATACCCAGGGTTATCTCTTTACCACCCTATTGCCCCATCAATAATGTACATGCTGTCATTAAGGAGTAATTTGTCCCTTCTGGGCTGAATTTTGAGAGGTGCATCATGAAGGAAAAAAATAGGAGTTATGATGAGGAGATTGTGGGTCATACTGTAATCTCAGTTACATGCTGTGCTAGACCACAGACCATACATCACAACAGTTCCAGGCATGCGCTTATGCCTCCTATAATATATAGACCAAGAGTAGCAGAATCATTCCAGTAGGGTCTTTCAAGGTTAACATTATAATCATGCTTCAGGGCATAAACCAGCTGGGCTCAGGAAGATGTTTTCTTTCTTGAGGATGATTTTTCACAGTGGGTCATAAGCATTACAAGTACTTTTTACTTTTAGCAAATATTTTGTTGCCCAATATCAAAATGTACTCCCAGTTATTTTCCTGGAAGTTTGCAAATGGGAGACTCTCCACCCAAAGGAATACTGATTTGAATCAATTTGACTCAGAGATTTTCCTTTTTGATTTTTGGTAGTTCAAAGAAATACTATGTTCTTAGATTTTTACTAAGCAATCAGGTTACATAATAGGGTTCTTGGTAGCAAGTATTGTTATTCCCAGCTGCTGATGGAAAAGTGATTTGCCCTTGCCCAAAGCCATCAGAATTTAATATTTAGTAAGACTTAAAAGGTTAAGGTTCAGATTGTTTCTCAGACACTTGATGCTGGGGGTCAGATTTGAGATTTTTCAGTTTTTATTTCCACATGCCAATGTGCTTGGCCAAAAATCATGAAGGAAATGTGGGCCCACAGAAAGAATTAAGGATTTGGTCTTAGAGATTCCAGGTTCAAATTTTGTCTCTGTCACTTATTTTTGTTAGGGTAAGATATTTAACCTCTCAGGGTCACAGTTTCCTTCTTTGTAAAATGAGTTGGACTACAGGATCTCTAAGGTTCTTTTGAATTCCAGATCTATGATCCTGTGAACCTGCTAGATCCCATTTGTTAACCAAGAGGAAAAAAACAAGCAACAAAAGATCTTCTGGGAAACAGGCTCCAAACTCATTTCTTTGCTTTCAGGTAAAGAGCCTTTTATGAACTTTGCTTACTATCTTTGTGACACTGAGCAAGTATAATCATATTTTTCCTTTGTGGAAAACTTAGTTCACCATAGCCTATGTAACCTTGAGACTTTTGTGATTTTTTTCCCCTCAACCTCAAATTTTTCATCTATAAAATGAGAGGTTTGAATTAAAAGGATTTTGAGGTCCCTCTAATTATCAAACTGCATTATAATTCTATGGTTTCTATGTACATTGTTGATGGAATATAGATGGGAGAGATCTCTGAGCTAAATTCTTTGAAGAGGAGAAAAATTAAGTAAGTGAGTTAGGGATAGGTCTCATTAGGGATGATGTAATCACCAATAGTGTGACCACCTAAGGATAATTGCCTAATTTCTTCCTACTACTCACATTTAGAAAGGGACAAATAGGTCCCCTAAAGAGCATACACTCCCAAGGAATACACAGATAAGCTCTTTAGTAAGTGCTTTACTTTTGAAAACAATCAGACATCTTTTAATCCTGAAAGGATTTATGAAGTACTTGAAAAGTTGTTTGTGTACGTCTATTCATGAGTAAATGTATTGAGACAGATGAGAAGGTACAGGGAATGTAGGAGAGAGAGTCCAAGTTGTGCACTAACAATTAACAAAAGAAATAATAGTAAAATAAAATGAGTTACAGTATATGAAGGTAATGGTATATTATTGTTCTATAAGAAATGATCAGCCATTCCCCAACATATGGGCATCCACTCAATTTCCAGATCCCTTTCACTACACAAACCTTTTTGCACATGTGGGTCCTTTCCCCTTTTTTATGATCTCTTTGGAAAACAGATCCAAGAGTGGTACTGCTGGATCAAAGGCTATGAAGTTTGATAGTCCTTTGGGCATAGCTCCAAATGGCTCTCCAGAATTATTGGATCATTTTACGATTCCACCAACAATGTATTAGTGTCCCAATTTTCCCACATCCCCTCCAACATTTATCACTATCTTTTCCTGTCATCTTAGCCAATCTTAGAGGTGTGTAGTGGTACCTCAGAGTTGTCTTAATTTTCATTGCTCTGACCAATAACAATTTAGAGCATTTTTATATGACTCTAAATGGTTTTAATTTCTTCATCTGAAAACTGTCTGTTCATATCCTTTGACCATTTATCAATTGGAAAATGGTTTGAATTCTTATAAATTTGAGTCAATTCTTTACATATTTTTAAAATGAGGCGTTTAATAGAACCCGTGGACATAAAAATTTTTTTCCTATTTTATTGTTTCCCTTATAATCTTTTCTGCATTGGTTTTGTTTGTACAAATTTTTTTTAACTTAATATAATCAATATTATCCTTTTTGCATTTTGCAATGTACTCTAGTCCTTCTTTGGTAACAAATTCTTTCCTTCTCCACACTTCTGAAAGATAGATTATCTCTTGTTCTCTTAATTTGCTTATAGTATCACCATTTATGTTTAAATCATGAACCCATTTTGTCCTTATCTTTGTATAAGGTGTTAGATGTTGGTCAATATTTAGTTTCTGCCATACTACAAAATGCAATTTAAAAAAAAGATTTTTAATTCTATTTTTCCTCCTTTCTTTCCCCCCTCCCTAAGATGGCAAAAAAATCTGATATAGTTTATACATGCACAATGATACTAAACATGTTTCCACATTAGTCGTGCTGTGAAAGAAGAATCAGAAGGAAAGGGAAAAACCACGAGAATGAAAAAATATTTTTAAAAAATGAAAATGTATGTTTTATCTGTATTCAGACTCCATAGTTCTTTTTCTGGATATAGAATTTTGTATTATGAGGCTTTCTGTCTTAGATAATTTTATTGCTGAGAAGAGCTAAGTCTGTCAAAGTTAATCATCACAATGATGCTGTTACTGTGTGCAATCTTCTTATTCTGCTTACCTCATTCAGCATCAGTTCTTATAAGTATTTCCAGATTTTTCTGAAATCTTCCTGCTCTTCATTTCTTATACAACAATAACATTATATTACATTAACATACCTCTGTCATTCTTCAATTGGTGGGTATTCCCTCATTTGTAATTCTTTCCCACCACATAGAGAGATGCTATAAACATTGTTGTATATGTAGGTTCTTCTGCATTTTTACAATCTTTTTGGGATACAGATTTAGCAGTGATATTGCCAGATCAAATGGTTTACATAATCTTATGGTTCTTTGGGCATAATTTTGATCATGTTCTTATAGGATTGTTGTGAATATATGAGACAACATAGGCAATGCTTTCCAAATCTTAAAGTCCTATATAAAAATCTTTGTTGTTCAGTTGTTTCAAACATGTCCAGTCGTGACCCTATTTAAAGTTTTCTTGGCAAAAATAATGGAATGATTTGCCATTTTCCTTCCCAGTGGATGAGGAAACCAAGACAACTTAATTTTAAGTGACTTGCCCAATGTCACACAACTAGTAAGTATCTGAGACCAGATTTAAACTCAGGAAGATCAGTATTCCTGACTTCCAGCCTAACATTCTATCCACCTTGCTGCCCCATAGAAATATTATCTTATTAGTTTACTATAATTATTACTTGACTCTCATTTCACTACAAATTAAAGAAAAAATAGGTACAAATGCTCCCAGAAGGCATAATACGGGAAGGGTAAAGGGATGGGAAGAACAATGCATCTTCCTTCAATAAAATATTTCTGTGCAATTCCTCCTACTGCCTCCTTCACATATCCATAGGAGATACATGCCAAATCCAACTACATCACTTTTAATCAACTTTCTGTAGCAAAGCAATAGTTTAGTAACTCTGCCCAAAGCCTATGGCTTCTAAGCCACAGGGAAGAAGTCACTCAGAATCAACATTCTTCTCTTTCTTCTTCCTCAACTCTCCACTTTCTGCACCACTCCACCCCACCCTACCTTCAGACAATCATATACCCTTTTATTATAACCCACCTTGCAAATTATGATCCATTAATCCCAAGTGATTTCAGGACCACAATTTTAAAATCAATTGTTGTTACATTAGCATTGGAAAGGAAAAGAGATGTCCAAATATGTCATCCCCAGCATGTTATCTTAAACATATAGTGAACAGAGACGTTGACTTGTGCCAATGTCATTTTTCCAGAAGCTTCATTTATAGGAGAGACAGGGTATAAATGATTGGCAGCCACCAGGCTGAGTGCTGTCACAATGGCAGGTTCTTACTTTAGATCTCAAATTTGAAGGAAGCGTTCTACTTACCTAGCCTAGCTACTTAGATGGTCAAGTAACAAGAGTCTGTTCCACTGTTTGCTCACTACATGGTTTAACAAACTGGCTCTCCTTTGGCATTTATTGCTTTTTTTCTTTATAAACTAGAGGCAATAATAGTTGTTCTTTTCCTAGCTTATATTATTGTTTTGAGAAATAAATCTTCTTTATAAAGCACATAACTCTCCTGCCACATCTGCTGCCTATAAGATATGAAAGATTTTGAATTTATTTAATTTTATTTTTGTCATGAGAATCTTTTCATAAATTTTACTCTGGAAAATCTTGCAATAGAGGGGCAGAATTTTAAAGTAAGCCCTCTGCCATTGAATCCTTTGCTCTTTCCCAGTTGCTAATTTTTATATAGTTTTCAGGAGCTTCAATCATGGACTCCAAAGAGGGATTTGGTTAAGGTTATGATATAACAGGAGAACATTGGGGTTCAATCTCCTAAAATTTCCACCCAAAGGAATTTGGACCATTATGTCATTGCTTATCTCTAGCATGGCTTCAGAATTGTTGCCAACATACCACACTCTTTTTTATAACTCAATCTTTCTAATAAATTAAGTTCTTATATGTGCTTCCCTACCATGTAGAAATATGATTTTTGCAAAAATATTTTGCAAAAAATTGTAAAAAAAAAATTACAAAGACAGAACAAAGTGATGAGAACAAATTACTGCTTCTTTTGGCTTGTTTGTTTTTTGTTTTTTTGTTATTTATTCAAATGTGTAAGCATTCCTCTTCCTGAGTCCAGACTTTGCATAGAACTACTGTGGTCCAAAATGTGTTTAAAGTTCTACTGGTTTGTATAATGATGGGAGGGTGTCCGTTTCATCATGTTGTAACTACTAGTGTGGAAACTGACATCTGCCAGCTAGTAATGGTGGTCATACCTCACTGCTACCCCAACTGCTCACAGTCCAGGTCAGCCTACCACCCTGAGCTCCAACCAGCTGTCAGCACTGTCACAGCTGCCATCTTATTTACTGCCATAAGCCTCCTTGGCATTGTTGTCCAACACACTGCTGAGACAAAGCCTGTCATTGGCTGCAAAAGGCACAGGGAAGGAAGAGACTCAGGAACCCTGGGAAGATGCAACATGTTCAAACCACCTGACAGTGGAACCAGTCTGTGCCCAGGTCTCTGAGATTGCTCTCTTTTGACTGATGAGATTGGACAAGGCACAGTAGGCCCTCCAGAACTCCTATTCAGAATTGTTTTAATTGAATGTGTCACTGACTAGGGATGGAGATTTGGACCACAGCATCTATTCCAAATGAAACAATTGTTTTAAAGTAATTGGTCTGACAAGAAGGCTGGCAACCATTGAGAATAAGATACATGCATTGATACATAGAGAGAAATACATACGCACACGCATGCACCCATGCACACATGCCTGGAATTGTCAAGGCTAAGCTTTGAAACTTTCCCCATCACTTTGCATATGGAACAAGTCCTTATTTGAATAAATACTGAATGATCCCAGGGATGCAACTGTAGTCTCCTTCTTTTGCTTCTCATACAAGAGGCTGTCTTTCACAGCTTGTTTAAATTATCCAGTCACAACAATTTGCTGAGAATTTAATAGAGGAGAAGTGAAGAGGGTTAGCTTGTCTCTGAACTCCTTGGCAGATCTGACTGCTTAGCAAATCCGGATACAAGGCCTGCAATTATGCCATGTAAGACAGCAGGTCAATTGCATCTGTGTGTTAGCACTTATTTGAGCTATTTTTTTTTTCCTCTAAATAAGTGGCTCCTTGGGAGAAGACTTGAGGGAGGATCTAGTTGCAAGAGATGAATATATTGAAGCATATAAGGGCTCTATCACTTGTATGCATAGGATATAAGACAATTGAACAAAACAAACAGAGTTTCTGGTCTCCCTCTCCGAATAGCTCCCTAACACATGCCTGATTCTTTCTCACTGTTGCATACTATGACTTTCTTCATTCACACTTGACTTTCTTTTTATTTCTTCTGGGATTTTTTTTTAGATCAACACTTTTTTCTGACCCTAAATTTACTTAAAGATTCTGCTACTGTGGTTTTTTAGAAAAACAAGACAGCATAATGAAAATTTAATTTTTCTGTGGCTCTTCACACAGTAATTATTTAATAAGTGATTATTAAGAAATAGTGGATTCCATAAATGTGAGATGTGCTGGTTTAATGACTCCTGTCCAAGGAGCTCTGTCCATTCCCCTGTCTATCATCATTATATTCCAGTAGTCCTTTGACAATATCAGTCATGAATCAGGCAAGATAAGAATATCTGTAGCATTGTATTAAGGTAACTTATGGAAATATTACTGGATTTTTTGTTTTGTTTTTGCTTGCCTTTTTCATGCATGGACATTTTGCTTCCTAATCAGCTTTATTTACAGCTTCTATCCTACACCTACTGCTCCTTGATATACTCTGAAGATATCAAGGCACTTTCTATTTCTGTATCTTTGTTCATTCTGTTCTTCTTTTTGGATTAAATTGAACATGAATTCCTAGGCTTATTTCCCATTACTCCCTCTTATTTATTCTATGGTCCTTCCATATTAGCTTCCTTACTCTTCCTCACATTTGACATTTCATCTCTCATCCCATGTCCATACACAAGCTTTCCCCATTCTTAGAATGTGATTTTTCTTTTTCTTACAACCCCTTTTTCATTGAGTTTAAGAGCTATTGCCTACACAAGGGTTTTCCTGATGCTCCTGGCTGCTAGAAGTTTAACCTCCAAATTATCCTGTAACTGCATCTCTGTCTCTGTCTCTGTTTGTCTGTCCATCTGTCTCTGTCTGCCTGTCTGTCTCTTTCTCTGTCTGTCTCTGTCTCTCTCTCTCTCTCTCTCTCTCTCTCTCTCTCTCTCTCTCTCTCTCTCTCCTCCCCCTCTGAGTTCAAATTTAGTTTCAGACACTTATCAATCTTGTGATCCTGGCCAAATCACTTAGTCCTATTTGTGTCAGTTTACACATCTGTAAAATAATCTAGAAAAGGAAATGGCAAATTACTCTAATATCTTTGCAAAGAAAACCCCAAAGGGATTATGAAGTGTTGAGCATGACTGAAATGACTGAACAACAGCATACATATATACATTTTCTTCCCTATAGAATGCAAACTTCTTAAGGACAAGGACTATATCATTCTTTGTCATATCCCAAGCATTTAGCAAAGTAAATGGCACTTTCCTCCTCACCTCTAAATTCCAAATATTATCTATCCTACTCATTAACTTTTGAAATTACCCAGCTCCAGTGACTCAGACCAAAGAGATCCCTTCTTTCTCTGAACTCTTATAGCATTTATTGTTCACGCAATTAAATTTTTCAATCAGTTACGTGTTTTTAAATTATTAATTATCTAATTCATGTGTCACATTTTTCTAACTCAATTATAAGAGCCTCTAGGGAGAATGGCTATATTATTCATTTTATCTTGATCTCTCAAAGTACCATTTATGGTATTCAAAAATACTGAATTGAATTGAATTGAAAAGAAGAGCTTATTAGAAACACAAATGACAGGCAGATTATCAGATATAAGATTTGTTTTTTGGATATCAAGAGAAAAGGCAAAAATAACTTCCTTATTTTGAATACACAGAAAAACAAAAAGGAAATTAATTATGGCAAAAACACTTGACCTGGAGTCAGAAAATTCAAATGTGGCTCATTTTCCTCATCTGTAGAATGAGGAGCTTGACTTGCCTCACTTAACTTTTCCCCTTTTTGTGGGGAAATGGGAAAATATCATGCCTTCTTGAGGCTGTCTCCTCACTGGCCTCTTCCTGTCTGCAAGGTCAAGGGAGAAACACTATTCCCTAAGTTATTCATTTGTCTAAACTATGTAATGCCACAGAAGGACTCTACCATAAGGCCACATTTTTAAGGATGTTGATGAACTATTTGAATTAATTCCTAAGGGATTAACAAATCCCTAGCCTATTATATCCTTCCATCCCAATGATTCTCAGCCCCTAGCTGTCATTTTTCATACTTCATTTTCTGTCTCACTTATTTCTCTCCCCTTCAAACTAACTCTACAGCTTTAGCTCCCACTAAAGCCTCTCATCATCCTCTTTGGAATATGAATTCAGTAAACAACAAATTTGCCTTTATCTTAAATATTTGCCACCATCTTTTGGTTCTCATTGAGACCAGGGCCTCAGTTCTGAGAACACAGCTTTCCTTCCACTACTGGTTGCACTTTCGGTTGTCTCCCCTCCTGCCACTCCCCCAACTCATTAGTCAAAGTAGAAGAATTAAAATACTCTGTTTCCCTTTGTTATCTCCAAGTTATCCCTTCTATATCACTCATATATCAACTTCTCCTCTGAGATTCACTCAATTCATATCTACCATCCAATTGGAATTATGGTAGTTATTGTTTACTGACTTCCAAAACAATTCCATTATTTTCTTAATGAGATCATCACCTGGATCACAGTCTTTATCTTCTCTTTAACTCTTGTTTTCATACTGGCGGGACTCCAACATATAAATTGTTATTCCCTCAAAAACATATTTTCCCAACGTATTTATTTCTACTCCACCTCATTTATCATAATGAGATTGCCATAACTTTGATATTGCAACACATACCACACTTCTACATTCATGCATTCTGAAATTCACTCATCTCATAACAATCTGTTATCATTCCAACTTGCTTCTGCCTTGCAATCCCAAACCCTGTTTTTTCATTCTCACCTTAACTTTCAATTCCTCTACTCCTTAGTTCTTTCCCAGCTCTTAATCCCTATGCTAGTAACACTTTTTTATCTTTCCCTTATTACTCCCTTTGTGAATCTGTTCAATTCTACACTGTCTTCTTCTATCAAGTCCTCTGTCCCTTCACTGAATCTTTGATTTTGCCCTGTCAAAACTCAACCTTAAATTGTTCTCCAAATCTGGTGTCCCTGATCCTACTTTAATGCTATTGAGCAAAGTTGTTCTTGTGTTGTTTTTCAGTTTTGTCCAACTCTTTGTGATGCCATTTGTGCTTTTCTTGGCAGAGATACTGGAGTTCATATTCCAAAGAAGATGATGGAAGGTGTTTGCTATTTACTACTCCAGATCATTTTATAGATGAGGAAGTGAAGCAAAGAGGGGTAAGTGAATTATCCAGTGTCACATAACTAGTAGGTATCTAAAGATAGATTTGAATTCAAAAAGTTAATTCTTCCTGACTCCAGAACAAAACTCTATCCACTGCAGTGCTATCTAACTATCTGGATAAAGCTATAAAACATTATAAAACTTGGTCCACTACAAATTTTTGTTGTATAATTTCAAATTCTTCCAGATGTCCCTAATTCATCCACAATGCCACTCACCACAGTGCCTTTTCCAAACTTTTTCATTCCTCCCCAAACTTCCCTTGGTCTATCCTCTCTTCATGCTCTCAGCTAAGAATACACTAAACAGTAATAATAACAACATGAGTTCATTTTCTACTCTTTTCTTCAATTTACATCACTCATGTCTTCTGGCACCTTCTCTTTCTTCATCTCTGACTCTCATGAAAACGTGGACCTTCTTTCCAAGGCAAATTCTTCTACATACATAAGTAATCCTATTTTCTGCAGCTGTCTCCAAAGCACAGAAAAACAATGCATGAACAAAGGTCCCCAAGGATAGTCCTAAACCACCTGTGTACACATCTCAATGTTACATTGAAAGTCAAATGAAAAACCATATGAAAATACTTTGTAAACTTTAACATGATATATAGAAATGATGTTTGATCATCTAGTGAAGGAAATCATTTTTTAACAAAGTTCTTATTTTTTAATATATAAAGTACTAAAATGGAAGGAAGAAAGAAAGAAGGAGGGAGGCAAGGAAAGAGGAAGGGAGGGAGAAGGGAGGGAGAAGGGAGGGAAGGAAGGAAAGAGGAAAAGAGAGAGGAAGAGAGAGAGGGAGTGAAGAGAGGAGGAAACAAGGAAGGAAGGAAGGAGGGAGTGAAGGAAGGAAAGAAGGAAGGAAGGAAGGAAGGAAGGAGGGAAGGAAGAAAGGAAGGAGGAAAGGAAGGAGGGAAGGAAGGAAGGAAGGAAGGGAAAAAATGAAGGAAGGAACAAAGGAATGAAGGAAGGAGGGAGAGATAGAGGGAGGGAATGAGGGAGAATGAAGGGAAGGGGGAGGGAGGGAATAAGAAATGAAGGGAGGCAGGAGGTAGGGAAAGAGGAAGGAGTCTTCTAATTGACCACTTCCAGTTTGTGGGATAGCTTTCTCACAAAGATTGTTATTTGTCCTTTGTTCTCAGAGAGGATCATAACATCAGGGAGATGATGCTATGAAATGCAAGTGGATTGGATTTGAGTGACCTTGCACAGCCCTCCCTCACTCAAATCCAATTCACTTATATGTCATGATATCACCTTACTGATGTCATGTTCCTTTTTGAAAATGAAGGACAAACAACAAGAAAATCTTTAGGCATAGTTCCAATTTGCTCTACACAATGTTTGGATTGGTTTACAATTCTACTAACAATAAATTGGTGTCCCTATCTTTCCACATTCCTTCCAAAATTGGTCAATCACTTCCTTAGTCATAATGGCAAATCTGATAAGGTATAGGTGATACTTCAAAGTTGTTTTAATTTGTATTTTTCCAATAAATAATAAGTTAGAGTATTTATCATATGATTATGCATAACTAAGTTATTATTCCAAAAACTGTCCACATCCTTTGACCCCTCATAAACTGGAGAATGACTCTTATTATTTTATAAATTTGGTTCATTCACTATATATTTGGGAAATGAAATCTTTATCAGAAGAAGGGCTATCAAATTATTTTTATGACAAATATGGTGCTGATCCCAAAATTAGAAAGAGACAAAACAGAGAAAGAAAATTACAGACCAATCTCCCTAATGAATATTGAGAGAAAATATATAAATAAAATATTATCAAGAAGATTACAGCAATATATCTACAAGCAATAGTTTGTTATCCTATGACTAGGCTGGTTCAATACAGGAAAATCCAAGGAAAAAGTCAGCATAATGCCAATAAAAAAACTAATAGAAATCATATAATTATCTCAATAGATGCAGAAAAAACTTATGACAAAATATAGCACCCATTCCTATTAAAAATATTAGAGAGCATAGAGAGAGCAGATAAATGGAGTGCTACTTAAAACAATATAATTTATCTCAAACTATCATCAAGCATTATCTACAATGAGGATAAGACAGTAGCACTCCCAATAAGATTAGGAATGAAGCAAGAATGTCTGTTATCAGCACTATTATTGTGTACTATTGTGTATTATTGACTATTAGAAATGTTAGATCTAAAATTAAGAGAATGAAAAGAAGTTCAAAGACTTAGAATAGAAAATGAAGAACCAAAACTGTCACTCTTTGCAGATGATATGTTTAGGGAACACTAGAGAACTAATTAAAAAACTACCTGAAATAATTTAAAATTTTGGTAAAGTTGCAGGATATAAAATGAATTTATATAAACCATCAACATTTCTATATATTATTAACAATGCCCAGCAACAAAGGACAGAAATAAAAATTCCACTGAAAATTGTAATGGGCTGAGGTTTGAGTTGATGCACTGAGGTTCCAAGTACATGAGGCTAAATAGTAATTGGACTATACCCTATTAATATACATGATTGGATAAAGAATGGCCCCTGCCCACTCTCTGTGCAAGTCCTGATGTGTTGTATAGGAAATGACAATTTTGGTGGGTGGAGGCAGAGAGAGAGAGAGAGGAAGAGAAGCTGGGAGAGATTGGCCTGGGTTCCATACTCCTAGCTGCTGGTCGTGTGGCTGCTGGTCTAGCTAGTTTCTTGACTCAGCTGCACATATTGCTATTGCCAGTTCCCTTCCACCTCCGATCTTTCTTCACTGAGAATAAAGAGTGACGATTTTCCCCTAACCTGAACTCCAGCCTCCGGCTGATTTTAAAATATGCGGTCTTCACAGAAAATAATTGTAGAAAATTTAAAAACAAACCCCAAAACTATGTGAACTATATAACACAATTACAAAACACTTTTTACCCAAATGAAGTCACATGAAAACCAGTGGAAAAATATCAGTTGCTCATAGGTAGGTCAAGCTAATATAATAAAGATGAGAATTCTACCTAAATTAATCTATTTATTCAATAACATATCAAATAAACTACCAAGAAATTTTATAGAGCTAGAAAAAAAATAATAACAAAATTCATCTGAAAAAACAAAAGGCCAAGAACATCGAGGAAATTAATGAAAAAAATACAATAGAATGTTGTCTAGCCATACCAGATCTAAAACTGTACAATAAAAAAGCAATCATCATGCCAAAAGAGCTATAAGACTGTGCATATCCTTTGATCCAGTAATGTCACCAGTAGGTCTGTATCCCAAAGAAATCATAAAAAATGGGAAAGGATTCACATGTGCAAAAATGTTTGTAGCAGCTCTTTTTGTGGTAGCAAGTAATTGGAAATTGAGTGTATTCCCATCAATTGGGGAATGGCTGAATTAGTTATAGTATATGAATATAATGGAACATTTTTGTTCCATAAGAAATGATAAGCAGGTTGATTTCAGAAAGACTTACATAAATTGATGTTGAGTGAAACAAATAGAACCAGAAGAATACTGTACACAGTAACAGCAAGATTATATGATGAACAGACTTAGCTCTTCTTAACAATACATTGATCCAAGACAATTCCAATATATTTGGCATGGAAAATGCTATCTATATCCAGAGAGAGAATTATGGAGACTGAAGGCAGATTGAAATATATTATTTTCATTTTTTTTCTTTTTTTTTTGTTTGTTTTTTCTTTCAGATTACTTAATGTCTTGGGGATAGGAAAGGTAAGAGGGAGAGAAAAATTTGAAACTGAAAATCTTATAAAAATGAATGTTAAAACTATCTTTACATGTAATTGGAAAAATAAAATACTATTGAATTTAAAAAATAGCAATCATAAAACTATTTAGTACTAGAGTAGTAGATAAGTGGAATAGGTTAGGTACACAAGACACAACAATCAATGACTGTAGTACTGTTTAATAAATCCAAAAACTCCAGATTTTGGGATAAGAACTCACTATTTGATGAAACTTGGAAAACTGGACACTAATGTGGCAGAATTTAGACATAGAACCACATCTTACACCATATACAAAGATAAGGTCAAAATGTGTACATGATTTAAAGTGTGATCCTATAAGCAAATAAGGAGAACAAAAAATGGTTAACTGTCAGATTTTTGGAGAAGGGAAGAATTTATAACTAAACAAGAAATAAAGAATTATTGAACTAGCTGAAAACCATGATCAAATAAAAAGAGAGTGGATATTATCTTTCAAGAAATAATGAAAGGGGCAGAGTCAAGATAGTGGAGAAGATACACGCATCTTCCTAAACTCTCCTTTTCCCTCAATCTATTTCAACGAAATTCAGCCTTGGAATTAGTGCTTGATTAGGGTCAGAACCCATGAATATTGGGAGTACAACATATTACCAACCAAAGATAATCTTCAAATTCTCCAGAAAAAAAAAAGTCTGTTTTGCTTGTGTGCAAGGACAGAATGGGGTTAGGCCAGGCACAGACTCAGGAATGGTGAGAGCTCAGTCACACTGAGCAGACCAGAGGTGGGTGGAGGGTGGTCTCTGCTGGCAGAAAATGTGCGGGGAGAATTCTACCACAGTATGAGCTACTCTACCCTGGCAGCAAGCCAGTATATCAGCAGAGAAACTATAAACACAGGGGGTAAAGATTATAACTCCAAAAAGCTGGAATCTCTCCGGACCTAGCTACACCCACCCAGCACCTGGAGTGACTCAGTGTGATCCAAGCACAGCCACAGTTACTGGTCCAGCATAGGCCTAGTAGCTGCCTTTCCACTGCTGCTAAATTCAGTACAACTGCTAATCCCAGCACAGCCAGTAGCTGCCCCACTGCCTCTTCACTGCCACTTCCTGTTGTCTTTGGAGGCGGCTTGCAAATACCCCACTGATCCCCCATAAGAAAACTGTAGTTTTTTGTTGGTTTTTTTTTGTTGTTGTTGTTTTTGTTTTGCCAAAATGAGCAAAAAGGCAAATTGGGCTCTAACTAAAGATACCTTCTATATGGAAAAAGAGCAGACTTCAAACTTTGAGGAGACTACCCAGCCAAACTGAGCATTTTCTTCCAGGGGAAAAAGATGGACATTCAATGAAATAGGCGAATTCCATTTATTACTGACGAAAAAACCAGAGCTAATCAAAAAGTTTGACCTCCAAATATAGGACTCAAGAGAAGCATAAAAAGAACTCTTGAGAACTGTATTTCTGTTATGTGCATAAAGAATATATGTATAATTTGGTTTTGCTGTTATAATATGAAAAAAGAACTAGAGGTGGAAAGGAAATTATACCAGAAAAAGGGAAGAGTGGAGGGGAAAAGAGGGAAACTACATCTCATGAAGAGGCAAAGGAAACATATTATATCTGGAATGAAGGGAGAGGGATGAACATAGTATGAATCTTACTCTCATCAGATTTGGCTCAAAATGAAAATATTAGACATATTTGGTTTACATAGAAACTTCTCGCACCTCATTGAAAAATGGGAGGGGAAACGTGAAAAGGGAAGAAATAGGGTAAATAGAAGAGAATACAGAAATTGTAAGGGAAAGCTATAAGGGAAGGGACTCTAAAGGGGAGGAAGGGATTCTAAAGAGGGAGAGCTGCGTGAGGCAAGTGGTGCTCATAAGTCTAATACAGGGGAGGGGAGTAAGAGGGAAAAGAAAGAGAAAAGCATAATTTGGGGATAATGAGATGGCAGGAAATACAGAATTAGTAGTTTTAACCATAAATGAATGGGGTAAACTCCACCATAAAGCAGAGAAGGATAGCAGACTGGATTAAAAGCCAGAATCCTCCAATATGTTGTTTACAGAAAACACACTTGAAGCAGAGCAATACATACACAGTAAAGGTAAAAGCCTGGAGCAGAATCTACCATGCTTCAGATGAAGCCAAAAAAGCAGGGGTAGACATCCTGATCTCAGATAAAGCAAAAGCAAAAATTTATCTAATTAAATGAGATAAGAAAGGGCACTATATCTTGCTAAAGGGTAGCATGGATAATGAAGCAATGCCAATACTAAACATATATGCACCAAGTGATATAGCATCTAAATTCCTAAAGGAGAGGTTAAGAGAGTTGCAAGAAATAGACAGCAAAACTATAATAGTGGGAGATTTCAACCTTGCACTCTCAGAACTAGATAAATCAAACCACAAAATAATTAAGAAAGAACTTAAAGAGGTAAATAGAACACTAAAAAAGTTAGGTATGATAGATCTTTGGAGAAAACTGAATGGAGACAGAAAGACGTACACTTTCTTCTCGGCAGTTCATGGAACCTATACAAAAATTGACCATATATTAAGGCATAAAGACTTCAAAATTAAATGCAGAAAGGCAGAAATAGTAAATGTATCCTTCTCAGATTATGGGACAAAAAAAATTATATTCAATAAAAAGCCAGAGGAAAATAGACCAAAAAGTAACTGGAAGCTAAATAATCTCATCCTAAAGAATGATTGGGTGAAACAACAAATCTTAGACACAATTAATAATTTCATCCAAGAGAATGAAAATGAGACGTCATACCAAAATGTGTGGGATGCAGCTAAGTTGTAATAAGGGGAAATTTTATATCTCTAGAAGCTTACTTGCATAAAACAGAGAAAGAGAATATCAATGAATTAGGCTTACAACTAAAAAAGCTAGAAAATTAAAAGACAAATAGCTAGCAAAACCTTAAATCAAACACTAAACTTGAAATTCTAAGAATAAAAGGAAAGATCAATAAAACTGAAAGTAAAAGAAAAAAACTATTGAATTAATAAATAAAAATAAGAGTTAGTTTTATGAAAAAAACAACAAAATAGATAAACCCTTGGCAAATTTGATTAGAAAAAGGAAAGAGGAAAATCAAATTGTTAGCCTTAAAAATGAAAAGGGAGAAATTTTCACTAATGAAGAGGAAATTAGATTAATAATTAGGAGTTACTTTGCCCAGTGTTATGCCAATAAATTTGATAACTTAAATGAAATGGATGAATACTTTCAAAAATATGCGTTGCCCAGATTAACAGAGGAAGAAGTCAATTGGTTAAATAGTCCCATTTTAAAAAAAGAAATAGAACAAGCTATTATTCAACTCCCTAAAAAATAATCCCTAAAACCCGATGGATTTATATGAGAATTCTACCAAACATTTAAAGAATAATTAACGCCTATGCTATATAAACTATTTGAAAAAAATAGGGAATGAAGGAGTCCTACCAAATTCCTTTTATAACACAGACATGATTAGGTACTGATACCTAAACCAGGTAGGACAAAAACAGAGAAAGAAAATTATAGACCAATCTCCCTAATGAACATCAGTGCAAAAATCTTAAATAAAATATTAGCAAAAAGATTTCAGAAAATCATCTCCAGGATAACACACCATGACCAAATAGGATTTATACCAGGAATCCAGGGCTGGTTCAATATTAGGAAAACTATCAGTATAATTGGCCATATTAATAATCAAATTAACAAAAACCATATGATCATCTCAATAGATGCTGAGAAAGCATTTGATATAATCCAACATACATTCCTGTTAAAAAAAACACTTGAGAATATAGGAATAATTGGACTTTTCTTTAAAATAGTCAGTATATATTTAAAACCATCAGTAAGCATCATATGTAATGGGGATAAACTGGAACCATTCCCAGTAAGATCAGGAGTGAAACAAGGTTGCCCACTATCACCATTATTATTCAATATGTATTAGAAACACTAGCCTCAACAATAAGAGTTGAGAAAGAGATTAAAAGAATTAGAGTAGGTAATGAGGAAACCAAATTATCACCCTTTGCAGATGATATGATAGTATACTTAGAGAACCCTACTAAATTCTACTAAAAAGCTATTAGAAATAATTCACAAATAAATCCATAAATCCTCAGCATTTTTATACATAACTAACAAAATCCAACAGCAAGATATACAAAGAGAAATTCCATTTAAAATAGCTGTTGATAATATAAAATCTTTGGGAATCTATCTGCCAATGAAAACTCAGGAACTATATGAGCAAAACTACAAAACACTTTCCACACAAATAAAGTCAGATCTAAACAATTAGAAAAACATTAAGTGCTCCTGGATAGGTCAAGCAAATATAATAAAGATGACAACACTACCTAAACTCATCTATTTATTTAGTGTTATACCAATCAGACTCCCAAGAAACTATTTTAATGATCTAGAAAAAATAACAATTAAATTCATTTGGAAGAAAAATAGGTCAAGAATTTCAAGGGAAATAATCAAATGAAAGTGGCCTACCTCTACCTGATCTAAAACTATATTATAAAGCAGCAGTAACCAAAACCATTTAGTATTGGCTAAGAAATAGAAATAAGAAAAATAAGAAATAGACAATTAGTTGATCAGTGGAATAGGTTAGGTTCAAAGGACAAAATAGTCAATAACTATAGCAATCTAGTGTTTGACAAACCCAAGGACCCCAGCTTTTGGGATAAGAATTCATTATCTGACAAAAATTCCTAGAAAAATTGGAAATTAGTATGGCAGAAACTAGGTATTGACCCATACTTAACACCATACACCAAGATAAGATTAAAATGGGTTCATGATCGAGGTATAAAGAATGAGATTATAAATAAATTAGAAGAACATAAGATCATTTACCTCTCAGACCTGTGGAGGAGGAAAGAATTTGTGACCAAAGAACTAGAAGTCATTATTGACCACAAAATAGAAAATTTCGATTATATTAAGTTAAAAAGCTTTTGTACAAATAAAACTAATGTGGACATGATTAGAAGGGAAGCAATAAACTTGGAAAACATTTTTACAGCTAAAGGTTTTGATAAAGGCCTCATCTCTAAAATATATAGAAAATTGATTCTAATTTGTAAAAAATCAAGCCATTCTCCAATTTATAAATGGTCAAAGGATATGAACAAATAATTTTCAGATGAAGACATTGAAACTATTTCTAGTCATATGAAAAGGTGTTACAAATCATTATTGATCAGAGAAATGCAAATTAAGACAACATTAAGACAACTCTAAGATACCACTACACACTTATCAGATTGGCTAAGATGACAGGAAAAGATAATGATGAATGTTGGAGGGCATGTGAGAAAACTGGGACACTGATGCAGTGTTGGTGGAGTTGTGAATGGATCCAACCATTCTGGAGAGAAATTTGGAACTATACTAAAAAAGTTATCAAACTGTGCATACCCTTTGATCCAGCAATGTTACGACTGGGCTTATATCCCAAAAACATCTTAAAGAAAGGAAAGGGACACATATGTGCAAAAATGTGGCAGCCCTTTTTGCAGTGGCTAGAAACTGGAAATTAGATGGATGTCCATCAATTGGAGAATAGCTGAATAAATTGTGGTATATGAATGTTAGGGAACATTATTGTTCTTTAGGAAATGACCAGCAGGATGAATACAGAGAGACTTGGAGAATCATATATGAACTGATGCTAAGTGAAATGAGCAGAACCAGGAGATTAATACACTTCAACAATAATATGATGATCAATTCTGATGGACATGGATCTCTTCAACAATGAGAGGATCCAAATCAGTTCCAATTGATCTGTAATGAACAGAACCAGCTACATCCAGAAAAAGAATGCTGGGAAATGAGTATGGACCACAATATAACATTTCCAGTCTTTCTGTTATTGTTTGATTGAATTTTTGTTTTTTCTTCTCAGGTTATTTTTACCTTCTTTCTAAATCCAATCTTTCTTGTGCAACAAGATAACTATATAAATATGTATACATATATTGTATTTAACATCTACTTTAACATATTTAACATGTATGGGACTACCTGCCATCTAGAGAAGGGGGTGGAGGAAAGGAAGGGAAAAGTTGGAACAGAAGTTTTTGCAAAGGTCAGTGTTGAAAAATTACCCATACATATGTTTTGTATAGAAAAAGGTACAATAAAAAAGTTTTAAAAATTAAATAAAGAAATTATGAAAGAAAACTACTTATTCTCTATCTCTCTCTGTCTCTGTTTCTGTCTCTCTCAGTCTATCTGTCCTTTCTCTGTCTTTATCTCTCGTGTCTCTGTGTTTTTGTTTCTGTCTCTCTCTGTCCCCCCTCAAAAACCTATCAAAATCAAACAGTATATAAAATCTTTAAGGATATAAAAATAAACCATGGCTTCTATATATCTCAATTTATCTCTTTCCTAACTCTATATTCCTCACCAAATAAGTGATCACTCTAATGGTGATGTAACTACTTTCATAAAACAGACTGAAGACATTCTCAAAACCTTTCTATAATAGTAGAATCTTCCTGGGCTTCTGCTCCACACCAAGAACTTTCTAAGACCACAGGTTCCTTTCCATGATACAATGAAACAGAGGTGAGAATGAAAGTTATAAAAGAATAGTCAAAGTGTGTACCTTCATGTTAATGGTAGAAAGTAAGGAAGTCTTCCTAGAGGTTTAGCAGACTGTCTTGTGATTAACAGTATGGGTAAAAATCATACACACAAGATGTGTTAGTATTGATGGGCTACAATCTGGTCCATTGAAGGGAATTCTCAGATTGATATGATCATGGATCCATTTGAATATCTGAATATTTAAAACCAAAGGATCACACATAGAGATTCAGGTATTTTAGTATTCATCTCTTCTGGCTTTCTCATTTTACACATGAGGAATGTGCCACTAACAAGTTATTCAAGATCAGAATGGTACTAAGTTGCACATCATGTCTTTCAACTCTGGTTTTCTGATATGAAAACCAGCATTCTTTTCACTATACAAAGATGCTTCCCTCTCAATCAATTCTTCCTATTCAAATCTGCATTCATGAAAGGTCCATCCATCTTTATGGGGCCAGAATATAGCCTAATAAAAAGATTCTCTTGTGAAGCTCAACATTTATCAGAAATGACTTTCCTATTTAAAGCCTGACTTGGACAGTATCCATAACATTTATAAACTTTTTTTTTTTTGTGAGCTCACATCTATCTGTTAAATCCTTCTCTGAATACTTTTCAGAGGGCATTTGAACATAGTTACCTCTGTTGTTATATCTTTAAAGGTTTTGCATAATATTTGATTTTGACAAATACACAGAAGACACTTTACTACCTTTCATATATTTTATATACATTATATCTGTTCTATATGATAAAACTTTGAGAAGTAACATGACACAGTGAGTTTTAAACTAGCAAGAATCAAGAAGATCTCATTCAAATCTTGTTTGATATATTAACTATATGAACTTAGGTAAGCTTTTCTATTTCTCTATGTGTTGCAGGAAAGTTCTTAAGACAACTTACAGAAGAGGTATTGACTTAAATTGGTAGAGTTTCCTTTTGTTTAGGCATTTTTTATATCAGTTAAGTCATAGTTAAGTCCTTATTTCTATAATAAAGCTTTAGGCTGTTTTTTTTTTTGTCCAACCAAATTAAAAGCTTTATTATAATCAATAAACAAGTAGGATTTTTCCCCCTATATCTCTTAATTAATTAAAAATATGATATATTAAAGAATTTTGTTTCTAAAAGCCACACATTTCATTTCTTTGCTTTCATCAAGTATGTTTTCCATAAACTCATAAAATATTTTCATCATTATATATAAAGATGGAAAATTAGGCATAATGGTTAGTCACTGATAATTATTTAATACTTTGGGGGAAATAATAAAATAAGAAGGAGACCAATTTTAATAATAATAAGAAAAATGCAGATCAATAGAATCTTGAGCCTCATCAAAAATAAGAAAACAATAATGAAATGTAGTATTTATAGAACTGCAAAGAATGAGGCTTTCCACTTTCTTGTTTGTGGAATACTATATTGATGTGAACAATTTGGAGAACTATTTGGTAATAATAATAATAAATAATTATAGACTATAGTAATTACACTACAGAATAATACTGACAAAAACTATAAGAATAAGAATGCCAAAATCCATCATGTTTTTTAGCCAAATGATTTCCTATACAAGATCTTTAATCCTAAAAATATAATTAAAAAAATGGAAAAGGGGCCTAAAGCATAAGACTATTCAAAGCTCCACAGTCTTTTTCTTTTTGTCTTTATTTGCTATGACTAGAAATAACCCATTATAAATCATGGTTATTAAAGTAAATGTATAATATTATTTTAGTGAGAAATATTAGTAAAATAAAATATGTAAAGATATGGGAATTTAAACACAATGAGATTAATAGAATGAGAATTATGCATTCACAGAAATCAAAGTCAAAGATAATTGAGTCTCAAGTCAACTTCGAAGGGAATAAATGCAGAACTTGGATTTTTTGTTTGTTTTCTGTTGTGGAAGAGGGGAGAGGACTCATTTTATGCTGTTAAATGATATTCTTAATAAAAGATTCTCTTCCTTATGTGCTTCTTTGTTCATTTTTATTTGTTACTATTAAGTTTATAGTAATGAAAATATTTAGTAAAAGTCTGAATGTAAGAATAGACTGTGTAATGTTTTGTACTGCATATAAACTGATGAGTTTTTCCTTCTAGTCACAAGATATCCCACCCCTTCTGCAGATTCCTCATTAGAACAGTATAAGGACCCATCCTCTATGGCCTCTCTACTGAAGAATGGTTTTTAATGAGTTTCTGGGACAAAGGGCATTTTAAACAAATTAAACTGCTCCCAGTGACCTGAAAAGATGTATAATAATCCTTACTTTTTCTCTTCGTATTATTTTCCCCAGGATTATTATTGACAACTGGTCAGCCTGTCATGACAGAGTCCAATTAAAATTATATATCATTGCAAGTTTTCCTTTCTCTGATGTCAATATTCCCTCTGGATGAGAGATACTTCAGATAGCTTTTTTATATCCACCCCTGGGTGTTTTAATTTCCTGACAAATCTATCATGTGCAATTTGCCATCAGGAGCAATACATCTCACAGCAATGATAAAAAGGCACAGAGCCTGATTCTTTCTCTTGCTTTGAAACATGAAATGTGCACAAATGTTATTGTGTTTAGAAGTACTTTTAGCCTAAACCATCTCTGTATCCCTGGATACTTTCAAAATCAATTCTAACAATACAGTTAATGATGATTACCAAGGGAGTTGTAATTGAAAAAAATCTTTTTATTTGTTTGTTTTTGTAAAATTTTTGTACCACTGATTCCTAACCATTGATTTAACAATTCCTCAAAGTATTTCTAGGAGATATCATGAAATTCCAAATTATCACATTGTGAAAATGTTCACAATAACATTGTAATTAATTTTTATTATAAAAATACTCGTGCCATAGAATATGTTTAGGAAGAATGGCAAGATTGGTTATTAAGAATCCATTATGGTGTCACAAATCCATTGTCAAATCAAACGAGAAAAGGTATATATAGAATATTTTGCAAAATTTAAAGTATTATATAAATTCCAATTACATGTATCACATCATTGCTTCACCTTCTTTTGTATAATTCTGATGGTATAGTTGTCATTCATGCTCAAAGAGGACCAAAATGACATCATTGTGTTAAAATCAGATTAATGTGTCCAGTTGTGGCTGTTCAGACCAATATGAGTTTGGAATACTCTACCATAGGTCAGACAAAAAAAAAGTCCCTATGAACATTTAGGGTGGATTATCTAACTTGGCATATCTCATATTTTTTCCTGAGTTAATTCAGTTTTGCTTTGCTCATAAAGCATAGAACCTTCTCTGATGAGGGCACACCATGCTGGTTGGTCCTGTACCAGTGTCTCCCATATCATACACTCAATTCTAAAGTTCTTAAAAGATGTTAAGAGTGTTCTTGTATCACTTTTTCTGACCACATTGTGAGTACTTGCCCTGTATTAGTTCTACATAAAATAGTCTTTTTAGCTAGGGTATATGGCAAAGGTTTGTGGCAAGTATTTGTGATAAGTGTTTGTGGCAAGTGTTTGTGGAAAGTATATGTGGCCAATGTTTGTAGCAAGTGTGTGGCAAGTGTATGAAAAGTGTGGCAAGTGTTTGTGTCAAGTGTATATGCAAGTGTTTGTGGCAAATGTTTGTGGCAAGTGTATGTAGCAAGTGTTTGTGGCAAGTGTATGTGCAACTGTTTGTGGCAAGTGCTTGTAGCAAGTGTATGTGGCAAGTGTGTATGTGCAAGTGTTTGTGGCAAGTATATGTGGCAAGTGTTTGTGGCAAATGTTTGTGGCAAGTGTATGTAGCAAGTGTTTGTAGCAAGTGCTTGTGGCAAGTGTTTGTAGCAAGTGCTTGTGGCAAGTGTATGTAGCAAGTGTTTGTGGCAAGTGTATGCGCAACTGTTTGTGGCAAGTAAATGTGCAAGTGTATGTGACAAGTGTATGTGGCAAGTGTTCAGCAAACAATGTGGCCAGCCCAATAGAGTTGTACTCTCTGTAGTAGTTTAATGCTTGGTAGTTTGTTCAAGAAAGGACCTATTTCTCATCCTTCTGGTGATCTTCAGAATCTTTCTAAGAAAATTCTAATGGAAGTGATTCTTTTTTCTGGCATGACGCTGGTGGACTGTCCAGGTGTCACAAACATACAACAATGAGCTCAGCACAGTATCTCTGAAGACCTTCAGAGAGTCAGTCTAATACCTCTTCTCCCCACCCCCATATTTTTCTGCAGAGCCTACCAAACACTGACTCAGCATATGTTCAAACTACTGGACATGTCAAGAAGTCCTTGGGAGGAATAGATTTGGATCAATCTGTTACCTTCAATTCAACCAGTCAACATGAATTATTAAGTGTGTAATATGTGCAGGAACTATTCTAATTCTTCAGAATACAAAGAAAGGCAAAAAAGATAAACCTCTACTCTTGAGGAGCTCACTTTCTGATTGAGATCAAAGACAGAAATGGGAGCTATGTCATCCTTTTATATATCCTATATATTTTTTAATTTTTAATAGCTTTTTATTTACAAGTTATATGTATGGGTAATTTTACAGCATTGACAATTGCCAAACCTTTTGTTCCAATTTTTCCCCTCCTTCCCCCTACCCCTTCCCCTAGATGGCAGGATGACCAATACATGTTAAATATGTTAAAGTATAAATTAAATTCAAAATAAGTATACATGTCCAAACCGTTATTTTGCTGTACAAAAAGAATCGGACTCTGAAAATAGTGTACAATTAGCCTGTGAAGGAAATCAAAAATGCAGGCGAGCAAAAATATAGGGTGTATCCTATATTTTTATAGGAATAATGGAAAATGTTGGCATTGCTTTACACCAACATTTATGTTGTTGCTACACAAAATAAATTAGGTGAAGGAAATTTAGTTACCATAAAAAGCTATGAGAGTCAGCATGTCATATTGGGTTTTGGTTTTAGAGTTAGAAAGACATTGGTTCCCTCAGAACATACAGCTGGTGGAAATAGATAGCAGGAAGGAAGGAAGGAGAGAGAAACAGCTGTGCTGCCCAACTGACTGTTCAGTTGGGTCCCCAGTGGGGCAGCTCTACTCACAGAGGTTGTTTGTCCTTCATTCTCAAAGAGATCTATGACATTAGGAGGTGATGCTATGACATTCAGGTGAGGAGTAGACTGTAAAAAGTCATCAACCTTACTTCTCCAGAGTCAAGATATAGATCAGAATGACTGGAGATAGTTGTCAGTCAAATAGGTCCATCAGAATCCCAATTTTTTTTTAAACAAAGCCAGGTTTTCCAAAGTTATATTTAAAGAAATCATAAATGAAAGCTACATTAAACAAAACAGTTAATTGTTTCAGTTTGGGAGGGAGACAAATTATAGAATAAATAGGGAATAAAACCTCTAGCCCTGAAATCCCAAGATATTTTTACAAATTATAAGAAGTCAAAATTTACATTCCTTTGGAGAGAGGACTCACATGAAAGGGTATGACTCTTTATGTAGACATAGGGAAGAGAAAAGGAAGAAAAGGATAAAGAGTACTCCATATATATCTATGTATGTATGTATGTATATGTTCTTGATAAGTCATTCTTTTTGTTATAATTATTTTTATTAAAGTTTTTATTTTCAAAACATATGCATAGATAATTTTCAACAATTACCTTTGTAAAACGTTATGTTCCAAAATTTTTCCCTCCCTTTTCCCTATGCCCTCCCCTAAAAGGCAAGTAATCAATATATGTTAAATATGTGCAATTCTTCTATATATATTTCCATAATTTTCATGCTGCACAAGAAAAATCAGATCAAAAAGGAAAAAAGTGAGAAAAAAAAAACAAAATACAAACAAGCAATTACAAAAGAGTGAAAATACTATGTTGTGATCCACACTCAGTCTCCATAGTTCTCTTTCGAGCTGCAGATCGCTCTCTTCATCACAAGACCATTGGAACTGGCCTGAATTACCTCGCTGTTGAAAAGAACCATGTCCATCAGAATTCATCATTGTATAATCTTGCTGTTGTTGTGTACAATATTCTCCTGGTTCTATTCATTTCACTTAGTATCAGTTCATATAAGTCCAAGCCTCTGTGAAATCATCTTACTCATCGTTTCTTATAGAACAATAATATTCCATAATATCCCATCACTTAATAAGCCATTTGCTAACTGATGGGCATCCACTCAGCTTCCAGTTCCTTGCCAGTACAAAAAGAGCTGCCACAATTATTTTTGCATATGTGGGTCCTTTTCATTTTTTATGATATCTTTGGGATATAGACCTAGTAGAGGCACTGCTGAATCAAAGAGTATGCATAGTTTGATAGCCCTTTAGACATAGTTCCAAATTGCTCTCCAGAATAGTTGGATCAGTTCACAACTCCACCAACAATTTATTCATGTTCCAGTTTTCCCACGTCTTCTCCAGCATTCATCATTATCTTTTCCTGTCACTTTAGCCAATCTGACAGATGTATAGTGATATTTTAGCATTGTCTTAATTTTCATTGCTCTAATCAATAATGATTTAGAACATTTTTGATATGACTATGAATGATTTTAATTTCTTCATCTGAAAATTGTATGTTCATATACTTTGACCATTTATCATTTGGAGAATGGCTTGGTGACAAATTTGAATCAGTTCTCTATATATTTTAGAAATTAGGCCTTTCAAGAAACTGGAAACTGAATGGATGCCCATCAGTTGGAGAATGGCTAAATAAGTTATGGTATATGAATGTTATGGAATATTATTATTCTATAAGAAATGATCAGGAAGATGATTTTCAGAGAATCCTGGAGAGACTTACATGAATTGATGCTAGTGAAATGAGCAGAACCAGGAGATCATTATATTGGGCAACAACAAAATTATATGATGATGCAATTTTGATGGATGTTCTTTTCAGCCTGTTCCAATGATTTGTAATGATGCAAGCCATCTACACCCAGAGAGATAACTGTAAGAGCTGACAGTAAATCACAGCATAGCATTTTCACTCTTTTTTTGTTGTAGTTTGCTTGAATTTTATTTTCTTTCTCATTTTTTAACTTTTTGATATGATTTTTCTTGTGCAACAAGATAATTGTAAAAATATGCATGCCAGTATTGGATTTAACATATATTTTTAGCATGATTAACATATATTGGATTACATGCCATTTGGGTGAGGGGATGAGGGGAAGGGAAGGAAAAATTGGCATAAATTTCAAGGGTCAGTGTTGAAAAAATTATCCTCGCATATATTTTGAAAATAAAATACTTCGATTAAAAAAAGAAGAAAAAAAAAAGAAATGAGGCCTCTATCAGAACCCTTGGATGTAAAAAATTTTTTCCTAGTTTATTGCTTCCCTTTTAATCTTGTCATTAGTTTTGTTTGTATAAAACCTTTTTAACTTAATATAATCAAAATTATCCACTTTGCATTCCATAATGTACTCTGGTTTTTCTTTGGCCACAAATATTTTCCTTCTCCACATATCTGAGAGGTAGACTATCTTTTGTTCTTCTAATTTGCTTATAGTGTCACTCTTTATGTCTAGATGAACCCTTTCAACCTTATTTTGGTATAGGGTGTTAGATGTGGGTTAATAACTAGTTTCTGCCAAACTAATTTACAACTTCTCAACAATTTTTGACAAATATTGAGTTTTTATCCCAAAAGCTAGGATCTTTATGTTTATCAAACATAAAATTAGTCATTCTTTCTCCATTACATTCTTCTGAATTTACCTTGTCCAATTTATGAGTCATCCTACCATTCAGCTTTGTCCAACTAAATATATTGATTCTCTTTGAGAATGGTGAGTCATAGGGACTTCAGTTCCTTTATGAAGACAGGGAGAATAAATGAAAAGTTGGTATAACACTTCATAATTAAATTTCATTTACTAAAATACACATAGATGCAAAGCAAATTCATTTGCTACTCAATATTATCTATGACATATATTTTAAGTATTTTAATTTAGAGCAAAATTCTCCCTTTACAAATTTTAACAATTTATATTTAAGAAACAATTTAATCCATATTGACAAAGCATTTGGCAATCATTACATTTATACAATGTAAATAAGCTAATATCAAAAAGGTTAATAACTACTAAACTGTTATACAAAGTAGTATTTATTTAATTTGTAATAAACTAATAAATAATTTATTTAAGAGTGCAAGGGTCAGAAGTATTAATAGATAAATTCAAACAATGTAATTCTTCTACTAGGAAAACAGTTGTCAAAAACAAGGAAATATATCTATTCTACTTTTTTTTTCTATGAGGTAAATATTTCTGATCCAAATCTAGGAAAAACTATACAGAAAAAAGTATAGGCCAGTATAACTAATAAATCTTATAATTAATAGCAGAACAGAGAAATAGTTTTAAAATCATGAAGAAAAAGGATAATTTTGTGATTTTTTTTTAAAAATTCTGATTTTACATGCACATTCTTTTTTTAAAAAAACACATTTCCTTATGAATCATATTAGGAGAGAAATATCAAAACAAAAGAGAAAAACCATGAAAGAATAAAAAAAGAAAAAGGGAGAAAAGTGAACATAGCATTTGTTGATTTACACTGTATATTTCTCTCTCTGGATGTGATAGGGTTTTAAATCCAGTTTATTGGGATTGTCTTGGATCATTGAACTGCTGAGAAGAACCAAGTCTTTCATAGCTGAACAATGATCAATCTTGCTATTACTGTGTAAAATGTATTCCTGATTCTGCCTGTTTTGCTCAAAATCAGTTCATGTAAATCCTTTCAGGTTTCTCTGAAATCATCCTGCTTATCATTTCTTATAGAGCAATAATATTTCATAACATTCTTATACCATAACTCATTCAGCTAATCTCTGATGCACATCCACTCAGCTTTCACTTTCTTGCCACTACAAAAAGTGCTGCTACAAACATTTTTGCACATGTGGGACCTTTTTCCTCATTTCTGATACAGACTCAGTAGTGGTATTGCTGGATTAAAGGGTATGGACAGTTTGATAGCCCTTTGGCTAATTCCAAATTGCTTTCCAGAATGGTTGAATTATTTCACAATTTCACAATTTCACCAAAAATGCATCAGTGTTATGCCTTTTCCCACATCTCCTCCAACATTTATCATTATCTTTTCCTGTCATCTTAGTCAATCTGAGAGGTGTGAGAGGTACCTCAGAGTTGTTTTAATTTTCATTTCTCTCTGCAAATTCTCTCTGCAATTTCTCTCTGCTCTGATTTAGAGCATTTTTTCATATGACTATAGATAGCTTTATTTTCTTCATCTGAAAATTGTTCATATTTTTTTCTTGATTTCTCAAAATGGGAATGACTTGTATTCTTATAAATTTGACACAATTTTTAATATATTTTAGAAATGATGAGTCAAGATGATGGAGAGTAGAAAGAACTTCGGCTGAGCTCTTTCTGATTTTTCTCAGATTCAACAGTAGATCAAGCCTCTGTATGGATTTTAGAATGGCAGAAAACACAAATATTTGGATTGTAACAAAATTTCCAGCAGAAGATATCTGGAAAAGGACTTCAGGAACAATCTATTTCATTTGGACAGGGGAGGACACAGCCTAGCACAGGTGCAGAGCAGGAACCCAGGATGGAGATGCAGGGAATCTAGTGAGAGGCTAGATTGACTACTCTTTCCTCATTCAGAAGACCAATAAATGAGCAGACTAGTTGTGAGAACTCCAATACAACTACAGAAAGCAAACAGGAAACTAATCCCAGAATAACAGGCAGACTTGACCAGGCTCATCCAGTGCAGTGGGAAAGCCTGAAGCATTGACCCCAGCACAGTTTGAAGCCTCTGTTATTCTGTAGAGGAAGCTGGAGACAATCTCCCCCTGTGCCCTGGGAACAAATCTCAACTTTTTAAAGTGAGCAAAAACCCAAAAATATCTCTGACCATAAATAGCTTTATGGAGAAAGGGAAGAACAGAACCAAAAATATGACAACACTGAAGGCAAAACACCTCCAGATTAAGCCTAAAAGGGGGATATGAACTGGTTTCCAACTCAACTCAAAAGGCTTTCTTGGAAGTATTTTAAAAGGATCTTAAAAGAGAGTTAAGAAGAATGGGGAAAGGAATTGAAAACTTTGAGGGAGAGTTTAGAAAAGGACACATAGAAATTGACTGATGAAAACAACTCCCTAAAAATAGAATTGGTGAAAAAGAAAAATATATAAAATGTTTATATAAAAAAGTAAATATATATATATACTGAAGAAAACCATTCTCACAAAAAGAGATTTGGCAAAATAGAAAAGGAAAACAACTCCTTGAAAAATAGAATTGGTGAAATGGAAAAAAAAATCCAATGAACAAAATAACTCCTTTAAAAGTACAATTAAACAAATGCAAAGTGAGATAAAAATGCTAACTAAAAAATAATTCACCAAAAATAGAATTGGACAAATGGAAATGAAGGACTTAATAAGACATCCAGAATCAGTCAAACAAAACCAAAAGGATAAAAAAAAATAGAAGAGAATGTAAAATATTTCACTGGAAAAACTAGGGGTACCTAGGTGGCACAGTGGACAGAGCCTGACATGAAAAATAAACCCAGGAGAGAAAATCTAAGAATTATTGGACTCCCTGAAAACCATAATGAAAAAAAAAATCCTGGACAACATCTTTCAAGAAATCATCAAGGAAAACTTCCCTGATATTGTAGCACCAGAGAAAAATAGCCATTAAAATAATCCACCAATCAGCTCCCGAAAGAGATCCCAAAATGAAAATTCCAAGAAATATTGTAGCTAAATTCCAGAATTATTACATCAAGGAGAAAAATACTCCAAACAGCCATAAAGAAATAATTGAAATATCAAGGACTCACAATCAGGACTACTCAGACTCTAGCAGCTTCTACTTTAAAGAATCAATGGGTCAGGAGTATGGTATTCTAGAGGCAAAGGAACTTGGACTATAGCCAAAAACCAACTCCCTGGCAAAATTAAGCATTGTCTTTCAGATAAAATGATGGACATTCAGTGAAACAGAGGATTTTCAATTTTTTTTATGAAAAGACCAGAACTGAACAGAAAATTTGACCTTCACACACAGAACCCAGTAGAAGCATAGGAAGGTAAAAAGAGAAGAAAAAATATTTGTTAAGGATCAAAATGTTTACATCCTTCATGGGAAGATGATATCTGTAACTCTTGAGAACTACCTTTATTAGGGGTATATTTAGAGAGTGTAGGTATAAATTGACTTTAATGTGATGATATAGAAAAGAAAATAGAGTTGAAAATGGCATTGTACTGGAAGAGGAAAGGGGATAAATTACATGACATGAAGAGGCAAAAAATACCTATTACACTTGAGGGAAAGAAAGGAGGGAGATGAGCATTGTTTGAATCATAATATCATCAGATTTGCCTCAAATAGGGAATAACATAGATATTTAGTTTGATATAGAAACTTGTTTCATGATATAGAGAAGTAGGAGAGGAAAAGAGAAAGGAAAGGAAGAAGCTAATAGAAGGGAGTACAGAAGGAGAAGGGGAAGGGAGAAGAGAGGGAGCAGGAGCTGAAAAAAGGAAGGGTAGATTGAGGAAGGTGATGGTCAGAAGCACAATACTAGGGATTAGGAAAAGAAGAGAGAAAGGTATGAGATGGGAAAAATAGGATGGCAGGAAATGCAGAGTTAGTCATTTTAACTGTGAATGTAAATGGGATGAACTCTCCCATAAAATAGAAGTGATTAGAGACAGGATTAAAAGTCAAAATTGTACAATATGTTGTTTACAAGAAACACATTTGAAGCAGACACATACAGAGGTAATAGCAAAAGGCTTGAGAAGAATTTATTATGCTTCAGCTGAAATAAAAAAGCAGGGGTAGTGATCTTGATCTCAGATCAAGCAAAAGCAAAAGCAAATCAAATTGAGTAAAATAAGGAAGGAAATTAAATCTTGCTCAAACAAACTATTGATAAGAAAGTAATGCTAACCATATATGCACCAAGTTGTATAAAATTCCAATTCCTACAGAAGTTAAGAGAGTTGCAAAAAGAAATAGTCAGCAAAACTATACTAGTGGGGGATCTTAACTTCACTCAATCAGAACTAGATAAATCAAACCAGAAAATAATAAGAAAGAAGTAAAGGAGTTAGCTAGAATTTTAGAAAAGTTAGGTATGATGAATGGGGACAGAAAGAAATATACATTTTTCTCAGTGTTACATGAAACCTATGCAAAAATTGACCATGTATTATAGCATAAAAACCTTACAATCAAATGCAAAAAGGCAGAAATAGTAAATATGTTAAGTACATACTTTTCAGATCATGATGCAGTAAAAATTACATGTAATAAATGAAAAATAGACCCCAAATTAATTGGAAGCTAAATAATCTAATCCTAAAGAATGAGTGAGTGAAACAATAAATCACAGAAAACAATAATTTCATCCTAGAGAATGACAATAATGAGACAACATACCAATAATTATGGGATGCAGCCAAAGCCAAAGCCATTTTCAGGGGAAATTTTATATTTCTAGATGCTTACTTGAATAAAATAGGGAAACAGAGATAAAGGAACTAGGCACACAAAAAAGGTAGATAAAAAACCAAATTAATCCCCCAATTTAATACCAAATTTGAAATTCTGAAAATAAGTGATTAATAAAATTGAAAGTAAGAAAAATATTGAACTAATAAAGAAACTAAAAGTTAGTTTTATAAAAAAGCGTACAAAATAGATAAACTTTTAGTTAATTTAATTAGGAAAAAGGAAAGAAAACCAACAGATTACTAGTATCAAAATGAAAAGGGTGAACTTACCATTTTGCCTAACTCTATGCCAATAAATCTGATAATCTAAACAAAATGGATGAATGCTTACAAAAATATAGTTTGCCCAGATTAAAAAAGGAAGAAATAATTTACTTAAATAGTCCCATTTTAGAAATAGAAATTGAACAAGCTATTAATGAACTCCCTAAGAAAAAAAATGTCTAAGGTCAGATGAATTTACAGGTGAATTCTACCAAATCTTTAAAGAATTAATTCCAGTAGTATACAAACTATTTGGAAAAATGGGGGAAGAACCCGTCCTACCAAATTCCTTTTATGGCAGAAATATGGTGCTAATAGCTAAACCAGGAGGAATAAAAAGAGGAAAAAACCAATAAACTAATTTCCCTAATAATATTGATGCAAAAATCTTAAATAAAATATTAGCAAAGAGATTACAGCATTTTATCACCAGGATAATACACTATGACCAAGTAGGATTTATACCAAGAATGCAGAATTGGATCAATATCAGGAAAACAATTAGCATAATTGATTACACTAGTAAACAAAGTAATGGAGATCATGTGATTGTATCAGTTGATGCAGAAAAGCATTTGACAAAATATAATACTCACTCCTATTAAAAACATTAAAATGATAAGTAACATCTAATTAAAGTCATCAGCAAGCATCATATGTAATAGGGATAAACTAGAAGCGTTTCCAATAAGATCCGGAGTGAAACAAGTTAACCCACTATCCCCATTACTATTCCAAATTGTATTAGAAATGTTAGCTTGAGCAATAAGAGAAAAAAAATTGACGGAATTAGAGTAGGTAATGTGGAAACCAAACTGTCACCCTTTGCAAATGATATGATGGTATACTTAAAGAATCCTAGCCAATCAACTAAAAAACTAGTAGAAACAATTAACAACTTTAGCAAAGTTGCAGGATATAAAATAAATCCATCAAATCATTGGCATTTCTATATATTACCAACAAAGTCCAGCAGCAAGAGATACAAAGAATAATTACATTTAAAATAATTTTAGATAATATAAAAAATTTGGGAGTCTACCTTCCAATACAAAGCCAGGAAATATATGAACAGAATTACAAATCGTTTTTTTTCACCAATAAAGTTAGATATAAGCAACTAAAAGAACAATAAGTGCTCTTAGGTAGGCTGGGCTAATATAACAAAAACTGATAATTCTGCCTAAATTAATCTGCTTATTCAGAGCCATACTAATCAAACTCCCAAGAAATTACTTTATAGAGCTAGAAAAAATAATAACAAAATTCATCTGGAAGAGCAAAAGATCAAGAATTTCAAGGGGATTAATGAAAAACTGCAAATGAAGATGGCTTATCTATAACAGACCTAAAACTATTTTTATAAAGCAGTGGTCATTAAAACTATTTGGTAACTGGCTTTGAAATAGAATAGTCAATCAGTAGAATAGGCTAGGTTCACAGGACAAAATAGTCAATAACTATAGCAATCTAGCATTTGATAAATCTAAAGACTCCAGATTTGGGGATAAGAACTCACTATTTGACAAAAATTGCTAGGAAAATTGGAAAATAGTATGGCAGAAACTAGGCATTGACTAACACTTAATATTCTATATTCAGTTCACAATCTAGACATAAAGGATGGTATCTATAAGCAAATTAGAAAAACAAGGGACAGTCTACCTCTCAGATATGTAGAGAAGGAAGGAATTTGTGGCCAAAAATAACCTAGAGAATATTATGAAATGCAAAATGGATAATTTCAATTATATTAAATTAAAAACATTTTACAGAAACAAAACCAATGCAGACAAGATTAGAAGGGACACAGAAAGGTGGGGGGAAATTTTACATTCAAGGTTTCTGATAAAGACCTCATTTCTACAATACATAATCAACTCAATTTATAAGAATACCAGTCATTGTCCAATTCATAATTGATCAAAGAATATGAACAGACAATTTCCAGATAAAGAAATTAAAGCTATTTCTAATCACATGAAAAAATGCTTTAAATCACTATTGATTAGAGAAATGCAAATTAAAACAACTCTGAGATACCACTTTTCACCTCTCAGATTGGCTAAGATGACAGGACAGATAATAATAAATATTGGAGGGGATTTGGGAAAATTGGGACACTAATGTATTGTTGGTGAAGTTGTGAACTGATCCCACCATTCCGGAGAGCAATTTGAAATTATGTCCAAAGAGCTATAAAATTCTGCCTACTCTTTGATCCAGTGGATCTGTATTCCAAAGAGATCATAAAAAAGGAAAAAAGAACCCACATGTGCAAAAATATCTTTAGCAGTCCTTTTTGTATTGACAAGGGACTGGAAACTGAGTGAATTCTCATCAGTTGGGGAATGCCTGAATAAATATATGAATGTTATGGAATATTATTGTTCTATAAGAAATCTGAAATGAAATCTGATTTCAGAAAGGCCTAGAGAAACTTACATTAATTGAGATTAGTAGAACCAAAAGAACATTCTACATAGCAATAAAATTATGTCATGATCAACTGTGATGGACTTGTTTCTTTTCAACAATGAGGTGATTCAGGCCAATCCCAATAGAGCTGTAAGGAGAGAGCCATCTGCATCCAGAGAGAGAATTATGGGAACTGAATGTGGATCACAACATAGTATTTTTTCCTTTTGTTGTTGTTGTTTGCTTGCTTTTTTTCATTCTTATTTTTGTCCTCTTTTGATCTGATTTTTCTTGTGCAGCATGATAAGTGTGGAATTATGTTTAGAGGAATTGCACATGTTTAACCTATGGGGATTACTTGCTGGCTATGGAAGGGGATGAGAAGGGAAGAAGAAAATTTTGGAACACAAAGTTTTTCAAGGGTGAATGCTGAAAATTATCTTTGCAAGTATTTTGAAAAATAAAAATCTATTGCTATTTTTTTTAAAAAGGAATGAGGCCTTTATCAGAAACACTGGCAATAAATTTTTTTCCCAGCTTTGTGTTTCCCTTTTAATCTTGTTTGTGTTGGTTTTGTTTATGCAAAATTCTTAAATTTAATATAATCAAAGTTATCTTTTTTGCATTTCATAGTGTTCTCTAGTTCTTCCTTGGTCATAAATTTCTCCCTTTTATAAAAATCTCATAAGTAAAATATCACTTGCTCTCCTAATTCATTTATGGTATCCCCCTTTACATGCAAATTAGGTACCCAGTTTGACCCTCTTTTGGTACAGAGTATGAAATGTAGGTCTATGCTGAGTTTCTGATTTATTGTCTTCTCAGAAATTTTTGTGAAATAGTGAATTCTTATCCCAGCAACTGAAGTTTGGGGTTTTTGAAATACTAGATTATTATAGTCATAGATTATTATGTCATTGTTATCTAATCTATTCCACTGATCCATCACTCCATTTCTTAGCCAGCACCATATGTTTTTCATGACTGTTGCTTTATAATAGCGCTTAGGTCTAGTACTGCTAGATCACTATCCTTTGTATTTTTTCATTAATTCCCTTGATATTCTTGACCTTTTGTTCTACCAGATGAATGTTGTTATTTTTTCTAGTTCTATAAAATATATTTTTACATTTTGATTGAAATGACAGAAATAGGATTATATAATATTTGCAAAGATATTTCAATATTTGCATGATAGCATAATAAATAACATAAAAAATCTGCATAAAATCATGATTATATTAATAGATGCAAAGAAGCTATTTGATAAAATAAGAATTTAAATATCCTTAAAATGACGAGTGATAATTTATTATAACTAAGAGCTACATTAACATAATAGAGAAATATGAGATACTTTCCCACTATAATCAGGGACAAAGTAGATCTCTTCTGTTTTGCCATTATTATTTTGTGTAGCTGAAGAAATGCTAGCTATCTAATAAAACAAGAAGAAGAAAATCCAAAGAAAAGGCTCAAAATATATATTTCTAATAGTCCAATGAAAAAGAAGCTACTATTCACAAAGCATTGCAATTAAAAGGAGTAAATTATAGTTAGCCCCTAGTGTCAAGGATCTTACATTATAATAAGGGAGCATAACATGTAAATATAAATAGCTAAGCATAAGAGAGATAATGAGGAGAGACAGACAGCCAGAAAGAGATAGAATCAGAGAGCAACAGAAACACAGAGAGAGAGAGAGATGGAGATGGAGATGGAGAAAAAGAGAGAGAGAGAGAGAGAGAGAGAGAGAGAGAGAGAGAGAGAGAGAGACCTGACACCTATGGACATGAGAAAGATTTTTCTGGAGAAAATGGAGTTTGAACTAACTCTTGAAGGAATCTAAGGATCCTAAGAGAGTGGAGAAAGAATGATTTTAGTTATATAACAATGAAAATGCTAAATATAAGGAACATTAAATTTTCAAGTTTGACTGGAAGATAGAATACATTTGAAGGGAATAATATGAAATACATATGAGAAGACAGACTGCAGTAAGATATAGAAATGTTTTAAATGCCAGTTGAGGATTTTATCATTGAATCAAGAGTAAGTTAGAGGATACTAAATAGTAGAGATATGATCCTGCTTTCTTTTCTTTAATATATAATATAAATTTTATTTTAAAATTCAATAATATTTTATTTTTCAATTACATGTAGAGACTGTTTTCAACACTCATATTTGTAAGATTCTGAATTAAAAAAATTTTTCTCTCACCTTCCCTTATTCTCCCCTCCAAAAGACAGCAATCAATCTGATGTAGGGTTTACATGTCCCATTATTTTAACATATTTCCATTTAAGTCATTTTTTGAACAAAAAATCAGAACAAAAATGTAAAACCACAACGAAGAAAAAACAAATAAAAAAGGAGAAAATAGTATGCTTTGAACTGCATTCAGTCTCCATAATTCTCTCTCTCTGGATGCAAATGGCATTTTCCTTGCCAAGTCTATTGGAATTGTCTTGGATCAAGAGCCCTTGACTCTTTTTTCCAAATATTATTTGAGGAATTGTGGCAGATAGATTGGAGGGAAGAGATAAAATGTTAGGAATCCAATTAGGAAGATATTGCAATAAGCTAAATGGAAGGTGAAGAGTGCTTGAATTATATTGATAAACAAATATACTTGTGTGTGTATCTATATATCTCTCTATATCTATCTATCCATAAATATATGATGAAGGGAATGGAAATGGAGGATGGAAGATATTATGAAGATATAATCAACATGACATAGCAATCCAAGAGCAATAAGCAGGGAATTATCAAGGATGATTCTAATGTTGATAAATTAAACTTTTTGAACAGTGATGTAGTTCCAGAATAAACAGGGACATGGGGAAGATAAGATATTTAGCAATTTTGTGGGATTGGTTAGAAGGGGAAGATTAAATGGTAAGTTTCATTTTAGACATGTTGAATTTGATATATCTAAGAGACACTCATTTGGAGATGCCCAGCAGGCAATTAGTGACTGGAGCTCAGATGACAAAGAGGTAATATACAATAATTATCTGCTTAAAGATGATATTTGAGCTTATGTGAGTTGTTGAGATCACCAAGTGAGAAGATACATAGTAAAAAAAAAAAAAAAAAAAAAAAAAAAAAAAAAAAAAAAAAAAAAAAAAAAAGAATAAGCCAATAAGAGAGTTAGGGAACATATTTAGAGTATAGGGCATAGTTAATAATCCATCAAAACAAAATGAGAAATTAATCAACAAGCATTTATTCAGTACTTATTATTTGCCAAGTACCTCACAAATGATGGCAGCATAAAGAAAGGCAAAAACATTGTTCATTTTCTCAAGAATATCATATTACAATTAGAAGAAGGTTTAGTTTTTAAAAATAAAATCAGAAAATTATTTTTACAAATAGTGACATTTGTAGTATTAAATAGTATTATATATTTTAAAAGCCCAAAAGAATCAATAATAATTTAAAAATCAAGACAAATAAATAGCTTCAATAAAATAGGAGCATATAATCTCCCATGAGGAAAATGCTAGGAACCCTAGTTGATAAAATGTCCCTTTTGGGATGTAATAAAAATCTATTCTCTGATTTGGAGCACGTATAGATTTCCTGCAATTGATTCTGATTAACTATATAATAAGAAAATGGGTTATTTATTGGCTACTGATATAGATCTAGGGTGTTTTGAAAAGAAGTCTTTCCTGTCGGAGTGAATGATAGAGACAATGTTGTACGCTTCAGATCTTCCCCTTCTCAAGTCAACTCGTGATGTATTAGTACAGTCCTCTTTCCTCTGAATTATTAAAATCACTTGTTCCTGTTTTATGTTAATGAAATTGGTGATAGCTATGATCTTGTGATCCTTGAAAGGTCACAAGAGGAAGCCACCCAAAGTCTGAAAGCTAACGTCCATGCAAGGATTTGCCAAAAGCTAGACAATGAGGAACAAAGTCCCAAATAGCCTATTCGATCCGGTCCAGCAGTATCAGAGATTCATACTCATCCATCTATCCACTATAACATATCTAGAATTGAATCTGGTTGGGTGATGCTATGTAAAACCTGTCATGTCTAAGCCCATTCTGAAATGGTATAAAGAGACTGAAATGATATAAAGAAAAATATTCCCAAGCACAGTATGTGTGGGAGAAATATTTGTAACTTCTGGCTTTCTATATCTTCACATTAATATTGTTATAAAATTAATTTATGCTAATTACTTAAATGAAACTAGGATATCAGTTACTGACATTTAGTAATGGGGGAAATAATATATAAGTAATAAGCATTAATGAGAAATAGTGTCTAAGTAATAGGGAAGTAAGTTGATAGTTAATAATACTAGAGATAAATCATCCCAATCTCTCAGGAATGCCTTCTGAGAAATGAAGCTCTAAAAGAGACAGACTGAACTTATTTCTGCCGAAAAATAAACAGAAAACATAATACCTTCTTGACATCCCAATTCAACAGCAGTTACTGATTTGTGATAATTCATTACCTTGGAAGTTACATTGATTTCAGTGACTATCGAAGCAGGGGTCCTCAAACTACGGCCCGCAGGCCAGATGTGGCAGCTGAGGATGTTTAACCCCTTCACCTAAAGCTATGAAGTTTCTTTATTTAAAGGCCCACAAAACAAAGTTTTTGTTTTTATATAGTCTGGCTCTCCAATAGTCTGAGGGGCAGTGAACTGGCCTCCTATTTAAAAAGTTTGAGGACTCCTGGACTCAATTCCAAAATATATGTGAAACATTAAATCTATAAGAACAATTCCCCAATTGATTAATAGCAAAATATATATGAACAGGTAGTTTTTAAAGAGGAAATACAACTCAAAATCATTTTAGAGAAATCACTTTAAAACAACTCTGAAGTTCCATGCCAAATCCATCAGATTGGCAAAGTTGACCAAAAAAATATTGAAGAGGATTGCAGAAAACAAGTATATTAATGTACCAGTGCTGGTAGGACTTTGAATTGGTACAACCATTTTAGGAACCAATTTGAAAATGTGCCTAAAGGGGGACCAAATAGTACCTCTAATAGGCCACTATTCCAAAAAAAAAAAAAAAAAAAAAAAAAAAAAAAAAAAAAAGCAAAGGCAAAGGAAAAAGATTGGGATATGTACAAAAATATTCCTAGCAGATCTTTTTGTTGTTGTGGTGGTGGTGGAGGTGGTGGAGACAATAAAGTATCTTCAGAAAAGGGGAATCATTTTCCTCCTCTAGAAAACAGTACTGAGAGAGCTTGAAATGAAAGCTATGTCACAAAGCAAGAGTAAATTATCATTGAGGTCTGCATCACCACCATCAGAGTTACCTCAGTGCAAATAGACAGTTCACTTGGCTCAAGAATGATTGGTAGATTAATCTACCTTTCTCACCAGCATCATTGACAGCAATATTGATATCAATATCATTATCCGTATATCTATCTATGCATATATATGCATGCAAACAAATTACATGTAAACATTGAAAGTTTAGTATTTTAGTGTGGTTAGAAAATAGCATTCAGAGGGGACTAATATATTCTGAAATTCTAATTTTGATAAAATTCTATAGCTAGCTGTGTGAATTCCCTACTCTGAAAACTGATGCTTAGTTTACCAAGCTAAAAAAATAATAGAATTATAGATATAAGTGATGATGACTGGAATCTTAGAGAAGAAAGAACTTTTATATATATATATATATATATATATATATATATATATTATTGTAAATTGTTAATATTTTATAGCTAACAAAGGCAAATTCTATATGGAATTTTCCTGGTGACCAAACATTAAAGACATTTCAATAAAAAATAGGAAAAGATCATGAGTTAATATATAATATGCTTGAAAGAAATATTATGTATATCTTATAAATAAGACTCTTTTTACTATTTACTGAAAGTAAGTCAATTAGTAAATGAATATCTTAGATTTCCTCTTCCCAATATTTTCCTTCTCCATTTAGCTCTAATCCCCAGAATGTATAATTATCTAGTAAAAAGAATCACCATTGGCTCATATTTATAATTGATTTATCTAATTAGCTAGAATTAAAAAAAAACTTTTTAAGGTTTTCATAACACACAAGCAGCTGGGTCTATGTGTAATTCTCTTGTTATCTCTAGACACCAAAGGGAACTCTAGCTAGCTCAGTTGTATAGCATGCTAAGACTTTCTGCTTTGTTGCTTTTCTGTTCTTGAAGAGCTTTCTTTTTCTCATTTTGCCCTCTTCCCTCCAGCAAAGAGGATGGCACCCCCTACAGAGTTCATGCTGTGTTTTAGGATCCTAATGTTTTCCAAACCTAATGCTGCTGTGGTCATCGTTGGAAATGTTAGACTTGGGAGAAAAAGAGCAGCTATTGTTACTGAGGTCCCCCAGCTGCTGCTAACTTAAGGAACAAGCTTGGTTAAGGCAGCAAACATATGGGAGCTTATGGTTTGTACTCACTTCATCTTCTCACAGCAGGCTACTCTTGTGCAGAAAAGACTTCTGATGAGAAGCACTGGAGTGAAGGAGGACTTGAGGGGAGGGAGAAAGTTGGGGAAAATTGTATGGAAATGTAAATGAAGGGAAGATAATGACCACTATTTCTCAGCTCTGTTGCTTTCAAAAGCTTGAGCGCTTTTCAAAAAGATGAATTTCCAGGACAAGAGAAATACAGCATAGATACAAACCAATTGACAGGGCTGTGATGGGCAACTGATTCTATTACTTTCAATTGGCTGAATCAGTGAATCCATTCAAACACAGTCATACTTTAAAGGATGAATAATAATAACAATAATAAAGAAGATATAGAGAGAGCTAAAACTTCACTTAGCCTTTCCAGCTTTCTTCTGTCTCTGTTTCTCCTCTTTTCTTTCTTTTACTCTCCTCCATTCTTCTTCCTTCCATTCCTCTCTTCTATTCCCCATTCATTTCTTTTCCTTTCTGTTCTACTCTTCTCCTTCCCCAACCTTTCCCCCTTTCTCACTCTTTACAGCCTTTGCCATCTCCTTTCTGTGTGTCTGTCTCTCTATGATTATCTCTTTTCTGTCTCTCTATCCCTATATGTTTATTTCTAATACATACACACACACCGCACACAAACACACATACAACTAGGCAGTTGAAACTTTAGAATGGCCATTATTTAAAGCTGATAGAGTATTTTCCATGCCAAGCTAACTCTCATAATTAACTTTTCCAGCTGTAGAGAGATAAACTTGAGAATCCAAGTTTTCTTAATACAACAATCACCTCACATAGCTTTCTATGGGATTTCATAAAAGTACTAGGCACTATATGTCAGTTTCTGTTGAATAGTCAGAAGTCAGAATACTGTGTGCCCACCCTCCTTTATACCTATTAAAGAGAAAAATCCTTTCTTTCTGTATCACATGAGATTACCCTTAGTCTTACCATAGCAATTTATATATGTGGGTTTTTTCTTGAACTGTTCACCAAAGCAAGATAAGATGTGCTTTCTTTCAATATAAAACTAACCTACTAAGTTTAACATCTTTCTCAGTTTCAAGTCTGAATGAGAACCATGGACATGTAGATTTTTAAAAATACAAGATTACGAAAACTATAAATACCCTTATTGTTTCTTTTTAAATGTACAGAAGGAAGTTTAGTGAAGATTTAAGTTTTATTCAATCCACACGAACTTGTTCCTATATAACTGCTATATAACAGGCAATATATTTGGCGCTAGAGACATGAAAACATAAATGAACCAATTCTTGCTCTCATATTTGACTCCTATAATGATCAATGACTGTCCATGCCACAGGTTCAGAATCTAAAATGAGAGAAAAAAAAATCTAGGCCTGCAAAGTTGTCTAAGAGATTGTGAAACTCTTTGAAATTCTAGCCCAAACTATGTCTTTGTGAAGCAAATCTCAAATTATAAGGCTATCCTCAAGTTATAAGGAATCAAATAAGATAGGATTTTATATAGACACCAACATTTGAAATATGAACAAAATAGTACTGGTCACTAATTCTTATATTATGAACTTTGATTTATTGTATCTCCATAGGAAGTGCTCAGCTCAAAGGAAAGGACCACATTTTCCTTTAGATTTTATATTCAGGGTTTGATATCAACAATATCACAATAAAAATGACATATTGAGTCCATAATTGAATTATATAAAGAGGATTTAGACTTGTAGAAATTGGAGGATATTATCTGTACAGGTTTATTATAAGAATTGGAGAGTGCTAGTCACACTCGCCTAAATCTTTTTTTCTATAGTGAAACAGAGTCTATCCTGTTAACTCAGACTCAAATCTTTTATGTCTGAGGGGCCTCACTTCAAAGAGACATAGGTGCCTATTTCCAGAAGGGGAAGATCATGGGTAATGTAAGCACCATTGAGTATTTTTTTGAGTATTCACTGATATTATATAAATGTTCACAGTCAGCTAATCGTGAGATGAAAAGAAGGGTTATTGATTGATTTTTGAGTAAGAACTGGGGTGCATTTAAAAAACAAATGTCATCTAATTGGGTTTCTGATTATTGTTCTTTTCCTTCCTGGTGGTACTTGAAGAGAAAGGCTCTCTGTAAACCTCTTGATAAGGAAAGGACTCCAGCACTCCCATCTGAAGGTGACATGTGCTTCGAGAATATAGTTTCTTTTCTCTCCCTCTTCTCATGTTCTTTATTGTTATAAATTTAAAAGGATTGACAATGATTTGTAACCTTTGAATGGTTAGGAGAATGAGCCACCAAAAGTCTAGAATCAGAATTCATGCATCAGGTTTCCCAGAAGCCAAAAGACAAGGAGGAAAGTCCCAAGTGACCTGCTTGAATCAGCCAGTTTTAGGAGTGATGTGCTTTCATCTATTTATCAATTGTGATACATTTGCAAGTGAATTTGGCAAGTGATATGTAAAAACTTTGTTATCTTCTCCAAAAGGAGTAAGGTGTTGGGGAGAAATGTCTAAAACTTCTGTTCTTACTGTATATTTACAGTAGATATTTATTTTAAATTAATATTAACTGGTTAGATAGAATTGGGGAGATAATTATTACCAATTAATATTGGCAAAAACACATCAAAATAAAAATTTGAACCAATAAGTCTTCAAGAAGAAATGTTTGACCTTCTGGAGCTACTATTCCTGAACAAGGTATGTAACTGGTTTCTCTCTGACAGAATGAATCCAGAAGCATGACTATACGATCAAACATTATGTGATAGAAGAAATTAATTGTCCTGCATTGCATTGGAAATGGTTCATTTTTGTTACCTATGTAGTTGCTAATGAATATGGAATTTGTAATCATGTTGATATTTATTTGAATGTCTTAAATATTAGGATATTAAATTAAGTGGAGAAAGGGCTTTTTATTTGCTTTCTTCCATTATTTACCCCATACAATATATTCAAGTGCTTGCTATATTAGACTTTTGGATCATGAGACCTTGGCTCAAATTCTGGTCCTGGATGATCCTGGACAAATCACTGCACCTTCATGAGCCTCAGTTTATAATTGGCAAAATGAAGATATTCGATTAAATGAGATCTAAATTTCCTTCCAGCACTAAATGTATGCAACCCCCCCAAAAAAATCTGTGAACATTTTACATCCTAGCAACTAAATTAAAAGATATTTTGTGTTTAAATGAAGTTTCCAAGAAAGCATTTATTAAATGCTTACCATGCAAAACACAATAGACATTGTAAGAGAGAAAGAAAAAGAACAATTCTGAATATTTAAATGTCTTTCATTTTCATCCATTTCTATGCTTTCATAATCATATGTTCTTTTTCACTGAGCACATACTTTGGAAGAAAATGTATTTTAACACTTCACTGTCTCTTCAGTAAAAACAGGTTTATTGAAATAATAAAGCAACTTCTAACCTGCTGGGCACTTTTAAATGATATTCCACGATGATGTGAAGAAAGGAAATCAAGAATTGCTTAGCATTGACAAATTTGGAAGAATAAATAAATAAAAAGTAATTATACTCCCCTCCTTCTATATGTATGTTATAGTCACACAGATAAGAGAAATTGGGCAATAGTCCATTATGAATAAGAATCCAATAATACCAAGCTATTATTCTCTTTGTATTCCATTATTAATCTGTTCAAAAGCAACACATTCAGCAGAGAGAGTGTAGGTGAATGAAGTGAGGTTAGGAACAATAAGCAGGAGTAAAGTAATGGTGCAAAATCCCTTAGAGCTCCCCAGGGAGCTGTCCACCAACAGGAAGTGCTAAGCACTGGCAGGAGAGAGAAGCAAAATAAAATCCCTCCATTTATGCTTAGTATCCTTCACCTGGAAAAGAAATCAAAAAAAGGGGGGGGGGGATGGGAGGAGGGGATTTTTTTTAAATGGCATCAGAATAACAAATAACCACAGACAGTCACTTTGGACCTATTCCGAAACAACAGAATACACTTTAAAAAGCCGTAAAAACAATAAAAATCCAGTCATGGTGAAAAAGGAGAGTCTTCCCCGCAATAAAGCCAGTCAATAAAGAGGCTCTCTCATTTAAACATCAAATGCACATTGTTTTGCAACACCTGTTATTCAGGCATAATAGCTTTCTTAACCTGTCAAAGTGTTTAAGCTGAGGAAAAGAAATGGGCCTCCAGCTGTGCGGTTCTGTGGAGAAAGCCTGTGAGAAGCGATATTAGTTTAATGAAATGTGTACAGATTGTAATTGTAGTAATAAGAGGGCAATTCCCGGAGGCGCGCTAGGAAGGCGGGGGAGGGTAGCCAAGCGGAAAGGAGGGGCTTGCGGATTGAAGGGGGCGACTGAGCAAAGGCATACTCCAGAGAAGGAGGGACAGAGTAGGGAGCAGCAGGGAAGATGAACCATGCTGATAATGTGCTTTTCTCCGCAGATTCGCATACAATCACAAGAGCGGCAGACAGACTGCAGGCTTCTTTCAACAACAGAGACCCTTGGCAAAAATTGACACCTTCAGAAAGTGTGGAGCCAGCCTCATTGCTTCAGCTAGTTCCTCCTAACACCAAACACAATAGCAACAATAGCAATCTTGCTTTGGTGAGGAAAATATAGACACACACTGAGAGACACACATAAACCTTTATATGTAAGGTAAAAAAAAAAAAATCAAACTGAAGTAAGGGACGGATTCGGGAACAGGGGAAATGAAAATCAACTGGAGTCTGAAATAGGCTTTGGTGGGTTATTTGATTTCATCTGAAAAATTCATATCAGACTTAGTCATAAGATCAGAGGTGTAGAGTGGAAAGGGACCTTAGAAGTTCACCTACTTCAATCTCCTCATTTTAGAGGTCAAGAAATTTAACCCTCTCCTTTTATAGGAGAGGGAACTGAGACCCAGAAAAGTTAAGTTATTTATCCAATCAAATAATAAGTGACTGGTAATAAATGGCCAAGTCAAGAGGTGAACAGAGATCCTCCGACTCCCAGTCTTGTGTTCTTTCCAAAGTACCAGTCCTCCGAGAAAATGGGGTAGGTAACTACTTCCAGAGTAAAGAGCATTGCAAGTTGCTGTTGCAACTTATACACGTTGTAGGAATCAGAGAAGAAGATTTATACTAAGTAGTTCAAAATCTAAGAATTCCTTTTTCAGTGATCTTTTTGTTTAATAAGCATTTGGGGGGAACTATGGAAACATTGAATCAGGTAATCTAAACTCTACATTATCTGTTTAGCTTTATTTCAATCTCTTTGACTAAAGCTTCTATTATATAATTCTGTTAAGTCGACAAGGAATACGACTTGCTTTTTATTTGTGGTTTTAAAAGCCCTGGAACAGCACTTGTACTGCAATAAGTCAAATATCTAACTACTCAGTCTACACCTCTTCGATAGAGTTATGGCATTTTCAAATTCAAAAGACCATAAGGAAAATCACACTGCATCTGACCAGTGATAGATTCAGCAAGGATTCTTTCTAATAAAAGTGTCAAACAATGTGTTGCAGGAAACTATTTTTTAAAAGGTCAGGGAAATTCCCTGAACATTCCTAATATCTTGTGAATAAAATGTAATGAGCTTCTAATAAGTAAAACCTTCTTGAATCTATTTTGTTAGTTGTTTGAGGAAGAGGATGCTAATAATATCTTTGTTAATAGCATAGACTCTTCAGACATTTGGTCCCATTCAGTAGCACCAACTATAGAAGATTACATTAAATTTTTCAAGGGGGGCTAAAGATGTCTTTAATGTGCCTTGCCTATATCCTATATCTGAAGCATTTAAGGACAATATGAAAGCAGAGTTATAATTATAAGTGTTAGCCTCTAGTTGCCACCCATGAAATAAGCATTCAAATCAATTTTATAATTCTTATTAATTTTATTCATTCTTTTGTTTATTTGTCCATCAATTCTTTCATTTTTTCTCTCTTTTTTTTGCAACTAAATGTTGTTGTGATTAGACCACTGAATTCAGAGTCAGAATAGACCTGAATTCAAATTTTTCTCAGATGTTTACTAACTGTACGACCAGGATAAGTCATTTAATTTTTCTCAACCTGTTTCTTCATCTATAAAATTGGAGAAATTATAGGATTATAGGAAATTATAGGATTACTGAGAATAAAATGAGATAACATGTAAAGTACTTTGCAAACCTTAAAAAGCATGATCCAAATGCTATTACCCTTTCATTCTTTCTTTCCTTCTTTGTTTCATCCTATGACTTTGTAACTATAAAGAATTCAAGAACAAACTTCTTCCAAGTCAATGGGCAGATATTTTGCAACTTCATCATTAAAGATACATGGAGGCAGTATCTTATCCAAGGTCACACAGACAATATTTATTAGAGGCAGAATTCAAACCCAGATATTCTTCACTCTGAGGCATGGTTCAGTAGCTGCAAAGTAAGTAGTACTACAAGAAATAATTAAGAAAAATTATGTTGACTGGGGAAATTACTTACTGTAATGTCTCATATGGATCAACCCAGTAGTTTTCTGCTTTAATTAGTTCTTAACACCTAGGTACTAACTTTGTTGTTTCTACCTTCAAGGAGTATCTTTTAAATTCTTGCCCCTGTTCTACTTGCCCCTCTGCCTTAAGGCTGGCCAAGGAGTGGAAAGGCCTGTAAAGTCACATTTGGACTAATATCTTATATAAGGAATCCACTGCAGAGTCTCCTAGGAGTTAGTAACTACTTCTGGAACTCCAAGAATTTCTCTTTTTGGCTTAAATTCCCCAACTACTATCCTTGTGCAATTCTTAGTTGACAAAGGACTTCCTATATCTAGTTAACTTTAGAAAAATCTCAGCATGACAGAGACATAAAGCACCATCCAGAAAGCTATTTACTGGTCCCAAATCCCTGAAGTGTACACTGAAGAACACTAGAATAGGAGCCATTTGATTGGGGCTGTTTTCCCAGCTCTCACACAGATGTGATCTTGGCTTTCTTAACTATTAACTTTGCCTCTTAACTTCTTCAGGTTTCTATTTCTTTATTTGTTGCAAGAATAAATTGTGATAACTATGAAAGCGTTTCAAAAAAGATAAAACCATTTGCAAATGTAAGGTAATTGTTAAAATTAGCTTGACATACCATCAGTTGGAGAATGGCTGAATAAATTGTGGTATATGAATATTATGGAATATTATTGTTCTGTAAAAAATGACCAACAGGATGATTTCAGAAAGGCCTGGAGAGACTTACACGAACTGATGCTGAGTGAAATGAGTAGGACCAGGAGATCATTATATACTTCAACAACAATACTATATGATGACCAGTTCTGATGGACCTGGCCATCCTCAGCAACGAGATCAACCAAATCATTTCTAATGGAGCAGTAATGAACTGAACCAGCTATGCCCAGAGAAAGAACTCTGGGAGATGACTAAAAACCATTAAATTGAATTCCCAATCCCTATATTTATGCCCACCTGCATTTTGGATTTCCTTCACAAGCTAATTGTACAATATTTCAGAGTCTGATTCTTTTGGTACAGCAAAATAATGTTTTGGTCATGTATACTTATTGTGTATCTAATTTATATTTTAATGTATTTAACATCTACTGGTCATCCTGCCATCTAGGGGAGGGGGTGGGGGGGTAAGAGGTGAAAAATTGGAACAAAAGGTTTGGCAATTGTTAACACTGTAAAGTTACCCATGCATATAACCTGTAAATAAAAGGCTATTAAATTTAAAAAAAATTAGCTTGACATAGTGGAAAAATAATCAGCCTTAGTGTTAAATATCTGGGTTCAAGCCCTTGATCATCTTATGTGTAGTGTGTGTGTGTGTGTGTGTGTGATCCTGAGCAAGTAACTTAATCCCTCCATGTTCTAGGTTTTCTAAGATTGTAACTTGAAGAATAACTAACTACTTGCAATGTTAGAATGAATTTTCTCATTGGATATTCCTTTTGTCAGTGAAATCATTGCTATGTTTTTGACTTTTTCACTCTCTCTAGTCTACATATCTAATCATTTTGAAATCTTTACCTTTCTACTTCTATAGTATTTCTTGAATCCAAAGCTTTCTCTCTACTTACATAGCCAACTCCCAAATTTAGGCTCTCATTACCTCTTCACTACTGACCTCCTAATTGGTCTCCCTGCAATCAAGACTCTCCCTATCCTAATACTTCCCTTCAAGTCACCTAAACTGCATCTCTGTAAACATCTCTCCCTAGAGACTGACTAGAGTCAGTAAATTCTATTGAATCTCTATTTCCCTTAGAATAAATTATTAACTCTTTCACTTGGCATTTAAAGTTTCAACACTGTAGTCCCTCCTTTTCCACCTTTCCAGTTTTCTTATACTTTCTTCCCCTTCCCATACTTTACAATCTAACTACATTAATCTTCTCTCTATTCATCACACATATCTCTCTATCTACTGTCTCCATGGCAATCATTAACCATCTCTCTCTTCTAACTTCAACCTCTCTTTTCAAAATTCAGTTCCTGTCAATATAAAGTCTTCTTGATTCTCTCTCTCATTTGTTTTTATATTTAACATATGGGTATATATTATGAATGATTATTCTATATATATTCTACATATATTGATGTATATGTATAGACACATGTGTATATATAAAAATGTGTGTATATATGCATTTATTCAGGTGCATATATTTGTGCATATATATATATATGTACTTATTCATGTGTAAGTGTGTGTGTTATCTTTACTCAATAGAATATGTTTCTTGAGAACATGGATTGCTTCATTTTTTTAATATGAAGAATCTAGAAGAATGGCTTATACATGCTAGTGATTCACAATGCAATTTAATTGATTGGCTGAAATCACAGGAACAGTGCAAAAATATTATTATGATTGATTAAAATAATTGTGGTTATTATTATCATTCTATTTTAAAAAAATAATTTTTTTACCATTTTAAGGGGTATTTAGGTTTCATTTGTTTTGCTTTAGTTTTCTGAGTGTACATTCCTGATTAGAAAATCAGTAACACAAAATAAGTTACATGCAATTAACCCAGACAATTCAGAGAACATAAGTAACAAGTTTCTGATATTGAAACTAAAGTACAATCAGCAGAGCATAATGGTACCTGTCCTGAAATTACCATACTCATCTGACCTCAGCTCTCTAGTTTTTGGTTCATTTACATTCTCTCTAAACTTTGTGGAGGTAAAAGTCTGGATTAAATTTAATTTGAGGAGCATAGCTCTTAGGCCTTTTCATCTCCAATCTGTGTCCCTTTTAATGATGGTTCGAGTGTGGTTTCTGATATTGCCCAGCTGAGGTCTCACATTGTGAGATGATACTTTCATCATCTACATCCTGCTCTGATCCATGATGTCATGGAGGGCAACATGACTGATAGGTTCTGACATGCCATGTCCCAGTGCTGGATGTACCAGCTGGGAGATCAGCTAAGCATCAAGCATAGGCAAAGAGGAGACCCGGGGGGGGGGGCAGATTATTTTCGTAATGTTAAATTCTCAGAAAAAAAATATTCATAGCTACATATACAAGACCACTGCCAGGTCTAATCCAAACATTAGATACGATTTTTGTCAAGAATTAAACCAATGGACCTGTTTGAACTTCTCAAAGTAACTTGCTGTCTTTTCTTTAAAATTTAAAATCCTTCAATATCTACAACATAAAATATAATCATAATCAGAATAGTTTCACCTTTTACACCATTTCCTTGGATCCAAAAAAAGAAATGTGAAACTTTGGCTTTCTACTGCGGAGTTGAGTTGAAATGCATGTGCATTTATCAATGTTTTGAAACTGAATTTGGACAAGTTGAATGCATTAAGTTGGAAATAATACGGAATAGAAGAAAGAGCATTGGTCTTATATCTACTTATATGTGTAAATAAAAATATCATCATCATCATCAACAATAATAATTACTAAGGTATATAAACACTTTAAAATTTGCAAAGTCCTTTCACACATTTGGTTATCAAAGCAATTCTTTGAGTTGGATAATATTATTGGGCTATTTTACTTGTAAGAAAATTGAGGCTAAAAAAGTGCCTTGACTCATTAATCAAGGGTCATATATCTAAGGTATCTGAGGCAATATTTGACTTCACATCTTTTTAATTCCAAGTTGAGCTCTCTCGATATGTCACTAAGTTGCCTGTACAAATGTATCTGGATAAAATATAGCCTCTTTGAAATCAGGAATGATTTAATTTTTCTCTTTGCAACCTTCGCCAGGTAGAAGGAACTTCATAGACTCCAAGGAGTTTAAAGACATCTGGGTTTCAATATTGACTCCAAAGCAAAATTGTTTTGTGACTTTAAGCAAAAAACTTTTGAGCCAAAAAACTCTTCTAGCTTGTTTCCAAATCTTTCAAGAGTAAATAATATTTGTTTAATCTGCCTCATAGAACTACTCTGACCAAGACACTTTGAGCACTTTAAAGTGGTTTCTTAAGTCTACATAAATGTGAATTATCATTGTTGTTAATGTAAATAAATATAGACCATTAGCAGCAGCACTTAGCTAGGTAATTTTTTTGTATAATCATGCTTTATTTTTCCCCCAAAATACATGAGAAGGAAATTTTTAGCATTTATTTTTACAAGATTTTGAGTTCTAAAGTTTTCTCCCTCCCTTCTCTCCTCTCCTCTTTTCCAAAGAAGGTAGATAATTTGATCTAGTTTATACATGTCCTATTATATAAAACTTATTTCCATATTAGTTACAGTTGTAAAAGAAGAAACAGATCAATGAGAAAAACACTAGAAATTCTGAGGTGAGAAAAAAAGTATGTTTTTTTTTTTATTTGTCAATAAGTTCTTTATGTTGATGTGGATAACATTTTCCTTTGAAAAGCATTCATATTTGTCTTTGTGTTGCTGAGAACTGCGTCACTCAGGGTTAGTCAATACACAATGTTTTCTTGGTTCTGCTCATTTGGCTTTGCATCAGTTTGTAAAAGTCTTTCTAGGTTTTCCTGAGACTTGCCTGTTCATCATTTTTTATTGCGTAACAGTATTCCACTATGTTCACATGCCACAGCTTATTCAACTATTCTTCAAATAATGGGCATACCTTCAATTTCCAAAATTTTCCTAACCATGAAAAGGGAGGCTATAAATATTTTTTGTACATACAGGTCCTATTCTCTTTTTTATGACATCTTTGGGATATCAGCCTAATAGTGGTATTGCTGGATCAAAAGGTATGAACAGTTTGGTTGTCCTTTAGGCATCATTCCAAATTGCACTCAAGACCAGTTGGATCAGTTCATGACTCCATTAACAGCACATGCATACATCCAGCCATTCTGGAGTGCGATTTGGAACTATGCTCAAAAAGTTATCAAACTGTGCATACCCTTTGATCTAGCAGTGTCACTACTGGGAAAGAAGCGAAAGGGACCTGTATGTGCCAAAATGTTTGTGGCAGCCCTCTTTGTAGTGGCTAGAAACTGGAAACTGAGTGGATGTCCATCAATTGGAGAATGGTTGGGTAAATTGTGGTATGTGAATGTTATGGAATATTATTGTTCTGTAAGAAATGACCAGCAGGAGGATTTCAGAAAGGCCTGGAGAGACTTACATGAACTGATGCTGAGTGAAATGAGCAGGACCAGGAGATCATTATACACAGCAATAATAATATATGATGATCAGTTCTGGTGGACGTGGCCCTATTCAACAATGAGATAAACCAAATAAATTCTATTTGTTCAATATGAATAGAACCAACTACACCCAGTGAAAGAACTCTGGGAAATGAGTGTGAACCATTACATAGCATTTCCAATCCCTCCTTTTTGTCTGCCCGCATTTTTTATTTCCTTCACAGGTTAATTGTACATTATTTCAAAGTCTAATTCTTCTTGTGCAGCAAAATAACTGTATGGATATATATACATATATTGTATTTAACATATACTTTAACATATTTAACATGTATTGGTCTACCTGCCATTTGGGGGCCGGGGTGGAGGAGAAGAAAAGGAAAAATTGGAATAAAAGGTTTTGCAATTGTCAATGCTGAAAAATTACCCATGCATATATCTTGTAAATAAAAAGCTATAATAAAAAAAATAATAAACTAGAAGGGAAATTTAAAAAAAACCAGTACATATTTATTCCAATATTCCCACATCCTCTCCAATATTTATTATTTTCCTTTTTTTGGTCATATTGACCAATATGAAAGAGAAGAGATGGTACCTTGGAATTGTTTTAATTTCCATTTCTCTAATCAAAAGTGATTAAGAGCACTGCTTTATATGCTTAAAAATAACTGATTTCTTCATCTGAAAACAGCCTGTTCATATCCTTTGGCCCTTTATTTGTTGGGGAATGGCTTGAATTCTTATCAATTTGGCTCAGTTTTCTATGTATTTAAGAAATGAGGCCTTTATCAAATATACCTACTATAAAGACTCCCAATTTTTTGCTTTTCTTCTAATCTTTGTTGCATTGGTATTGTTTATACAAAAGCTTTTTAATTTAATAAATTCAAAATCACTTAATTTGCCTTTATCTCTAAGTAATGCACTCATTTAGACCTTATCTTGCCACATAGTATGAGATGTAAATCTATGCCTAGTTTGTGTCCTGTTTTCCAGTTTTCCCAGCAGTTTTTGTTAATTAATGAGTTCTTATCCCAAATGCTGGAGTCTTTGGATTAATTGAACCCTTGATTACTTTTGTCCTCTTTCTCCTTTTCCTTCTCATCAGTGTTTTGCTCCTTTTCACCACCTCCCTGATCTGTCCTCCTTTCTATCAATACTCCTGTTTCCTTTATTTAATCTCCTCCCCTCCCATTTTTCTTGTGATAAGATAGATTTCTATATTTAAATGATTGTGCATATTATTCCCTCTTTGAGCCAACATAGATGAGAGTAAGGTTCAAGTGATGTTCATTGCCCACTGTCCCAGCTTCTCCTCCATTGTTTGGTTTTTTGCACCTTTTCATGTGAAGTAATTTACCCCATTTTATATCTCCCTTCTTTCTGAACCCAGTGTACTTCTTTTTCTCATCATTTATTTTTTGTCGTTCTCTCAAATTCATCTTTTTTCCATACACTTTTTCTATGTGTATTCCTTCTAGTTGTACTTTAGTAATATAATTATTAAATTATAAATATCATTTTCTCATATAGAGATGTAAAAGTTTTAGCTTTATTGAATCTTTTTTGTTTTCCTTTCCCTTTTTACTTGTTTATGCTTTTCTTGGGTCTTAATATTGGTGGTCAAACTTTTGATTTAATTCTATTCTCTTTAATGAAAGGTTGAAATTCTTTCATTTTATTGAATGACCATTTTTTTCCCTTGAAGCCTTAGGTTTAATTTTTCCAGTTAGGTGATGCTTGGTTGTAATCCTAGATCCTTTGCCTTACAGAATATCATGTTCCATGATCTCTGATTCTCTAATGTTGTAGCTGCTACGTCCTATATGATCATGATTATAACTCCCCAATATTTGAATTGTTTCTTTCTGGCCACTTGGAGTAATTTTTCCTTGAAGTTATGAAGTTCTGAAACTTGGCTATTATGTTCCTTGAAGTGTTTCTTTTGAGATCTCTTTCATGAGGTGATCAGAGGATACGTTGGTTACTTTCAATGCTTAGTTTTGCCCTCTGGTTCCAGAACATCGTGGCATCGTGGCAATTTTCCTTGATATTTTCTTGGAAGATACTATCCAGGCCCTCCTTTTTTTTTTATTTTTATTTTTTTTTTTACTTATGGTTTTAAGATAATACAATTATTCTGATATTGCCTCTCCTGGTTTTATTTTCAAGGTGAGTTTTTTTTTCCCATGAGGTATTTTACATTTTATTCCATTTTTTTCATTTTTAATAGTTGTTTGATTCTTGATGTCTCATAAAGTCATTATATTCCACTTGCCCAATTCTAGATTTTATGGTGTTTTCCTCAATGAGTTTTTGTACTTTCTCTTCCATTTGGCCAACTGTACTTTTAAAGAAGTTGTTTAGAGGATTTTGAATCTCCTCTTCCATATGACCAATTCTACTGTTTAAACAATTTTCCAAGCTAGATGACTCTTTTCATAATTCTCTTGCATCACTTTCATTCCTTTTCCCAATCTTTCTTCTATCTCTCTTATATGATTTTTAAGTTCCTTTTTTGAGTTCTTCCATAGGTTGTTTCTGGACTTAAGAGCACTTCCTGTTTATTTTGGGAATTTTGCCCACAGTTGTTTTGACATTGTTGCCTGAGTTTGTGCTTTAGTCTTCCCAATCACTATGATAATTTTCTATGGTCAAATTCTTTTTGTTGTTGTTGTCTTTTGCTTTGTTCTCTGTCTCTCTCTCTACCTCTCTCTCTCTCTCCCTTTCTTTTTTTCTGTCTGTCTCTTTCTCTCTTTCTGTGGTGCTAGCTGAGGTGGTGAGGTGAGATGGGAGTGGTGCTGCTTCAGCAGCACTCAAGCTTGTAGGGGTTTGGTAGTTTACCTGGTACTGAAATGAAGTTCGAGTGGTGATGTTTGGTGTGTATTGAAGCCAGATAGGCTTTTTTTCTGAGTTTTTCTGATGCTACACTCTAGTTTGGTGATTCTAATATTGGATTAAATGACTAGAGAAGGGAAATAGGTGTTTGTCTAGTGGATCATGAAGTAATCAGAAGTGTTCTTAAGTTCTATGGAGGTCATCAAGCTTCAAATATGGATATTGACATTTTGATGTCATCATTAATAGAATTTTATCTCAACCCTTCATTTCTAAGAGCAAACCTTAGTAGAATAACACTTAAGCAGAAAAAAAGTAGTAGAACTAAGCCTAATTTTTAAATTCTCCTACTAGATTATTTAATCTATATAGCTATAAGTGGCTGCATAAGATCTCAAATTTAAATCTCAGTAACTTCTTGATTTTTCTGATGTAGTATAGATGGAATGAATTTTTCTAAGTATGTCATCTCCTCCCTTAATTTCCAATTTCTGGAAAAAAAAAAGATTTATCAGTTTTTAGAGAATTGTAAGGTATCATTGAAGAGGTGAAAAAAAAAGGAATGAATGGAGGGAGGCTGACTGTCTATAACCCAATCCCTCTGAGACCAAACTATAAGGTCATCATTTAGCCTAATTGAGATGATCCCTTTCTAAGTCCCTAATAAAGCACTAAATAGTGAGGGCTCCATGAATCACACACACACACACACACACACACACACACACACACACAGATACCTATTACAGCAGTTTTGTTTGTTTGTTTATTAAGGTCTAAATTGTACTACTTTACCAAAGAATTATATGAAATACATTACTTTGACTTTTCTAAAATTTTCAAAAGCTAGAACCAGGATATATATTTCCAATCTTTCAATCTCAGCAGATATATTAAGTGAGAATGCAGAGCTTCTATCTGACATACATTAAACTCAAAATACTTAAAAAAAAATAAAGTCTTTTCTTTTCCTTTTGTTACTCCTGGTGGACTCAGAGGATAAGAGAAGTTTTATATAAGCAGTCAGAGACTAAGCTTTGAAAACGATGTAGTCACAACTTTCCAAAGATCAGCCTGAGTCAGACATCTGCTTAATTTCCAGCCATTCTTCCCTCCTACTTAACCAGAAACTAAGTCAGAACAGATTTTATTTTAATTTGGGGCAGTTGGATCTACTTTATGGCCAGTTCCAAGGTTGAAAAAGCCAGCATCATAACTGTGCTCTTTAACCTCTGTGATGGATAGATCCCCCTTAGAAATCACAGGGATTTTTGTCTGCAGTCCTGGTCAGAGTCTTACTGATGAATCGGAAGCAGGTTTAGTTGATGCTGCCACCTATTGAATGAGGGGTCCATCAATACCCTGTATATATGAACATGTCAGTAAGCTACAGGACAATGGTATGTCAATTTCCTTTGAGCACAGCCCATACAACCAAGCAGTAAAGCAGCTTCAGCCAAGCATATTACAAGCTTGTACATCAAAAAATAAAATAAAAAACGGGAGAGAAAAGGATAAAATCTCTCAGATACAGGGAAGCTTTCATTCTAACTCAACCTTAGGCTATCTTCAGCACAAGGAAGGACGAGGGCTGATTTATTACTGCAGCTATTGGTGGATCCCCTTTTACAGGGCTTATTACTTTGACAGGGTTAATATCAGATTGTCTCCTATTTTCCCTGATTCTTCCCCAGAGAGGAGAACATAAGAACAGAAAGAAATGTTTACTCCTGGTAGGTCTCTTAGAATAAGAACAGGAATGTTTTTAAATATAATTTTTGAAATTTTGCTTAGAATTACAGATTTAGAGCTGGAAAGGACTTTACAAGGCATTGAGTTGAACCTCCATATTTGTGTATATACGGGTTAACTGACTTGCCCAGCATCACAGCTAGTGTCTGGGGTTATTTCAGAGCCAGTTCTCCATCTTATATAGCTGTCCTACTGCTCATATTTTAAAGAACAAGAAATTTTGACTAAGCTTTAAAATTGATGTAGTCAGAGCTTTTGAGAGAAGATCAGTCTGAGTGAGAAGTCTGCATAATTTCTAGCCATGCTTCCCTCCTACCTAACCAGAAACTAATTAAGAACAGATTTTTTTTTTAAATTTGGTTTTCCTTTTCTTGGAGCAATTGGATCTACTTTATGGCCAGTTTCAAGGTTTAAAAAGCCAGGATCATAACTGTGCTCTTTAACTCTGTGATGGATAGATCCCTCTTAGACATCACAGGGATTTTGTCTGCAAAAGTGACTTCCCACAAGCACACACACACACACACACACACACACACGGATCTGAAGCAGGATTCAAACCTAAGTTTTCTCTCCTTACTCCAAGATCAGTGTTCTATCTATTATGCCATTTTTGATCATCCAATAAATTTTGTTAAACATAAAATAATCTGAAGAAGGTCATAGTGAGAATTCACTCCTAGTACTCAAATTGCCTATTTTTGTTCTTCAGTATAATTTTTTTCTTTTCATACCCAGCATCCAGTATAATACCTGGCACATTGTATGTACTTAAGCATTTTTAATCAAATAAGGAAAAATTAAAATAATACATTCTTAGCTTCTATTGAAGATATGAAGAATTGAATTTTTTGTTAACAAAGTCAAAGATTTATTGTGAACTTCTTGAGAGGAGAATATTTTTTTTTTGCCTTTCTTAAAGCAGGAGAAAATTCCTCCCCATGCTGGGTGGACTTCTGACAAATTTATGAGAGGACATGAAAAAGAATTGCATGTTTTAGATAGCTGTAGTTGAGTTGCAACCTCTTTACTGATGATTTCTAATATATTCTATTTATAACCTGTTATACATAGTTATTTGTATGTTGTTTTCCCCCCTTTAAACTTTCTTCTCCTAGAGAACAGGATTTACTGTTGTTTGTATCTCCAGTGCTCAGCACAGTACCTGGCACATATTAGGCCCTCAATAAATGTTTATTGACTGACAAACTAGACTTTTGGCTTTGAGTACAATAAGAGATTAAGTATAGTCAGAGCAATGGCATTTAATCCATCTTAATTTCCACTCCTATACAGTGCCCCAGCCCACTTGACAGTGACAGGAGCTATAAACTAAATAGAAGATAATTAAATTCTCAGGTTTCGTTACATTTAGTCCCTAGTCACTATTTGAATTTCCCCTTACTCCTTTGGAGCTGCTATTATCTGGTGTTTCAATGGGCTTGGTTCCTCCCTTCCCCCCCACGCAAAGAATTTCAGTACATATAGTTTTGGATTTATAATAACATATTCTTCTTGTCTAATAAGAGTTGCTCCTATTTATTTGTCCTTAAGGGGCCCTCTGCTCTGGATCTATGCATAGAGTTGCCACAGATTCAGTCCTGACCTCTACTGAAAGGACTTATATTCTTGGATTCCTTGTCTCTTCACCTTGAACAAGTTAAAACTTTGTTTATGGCTGGTGTCTTGGACTCCTAAAGAAAAGCACAATTTGAATCATGAAACAGGTCTTTATTTGTTTGTTTGTTTGTTTATTTATTTTTTTATTTTTGCTGAGGCAATTAGGGGTTAAGTGACTTGCCCAGGATCACACAACTAGGAAGTGTTAAGTATCTGAGACCAGATTTGAACTAAGATCCTCCTAGCTTCAGGGCTGGTGCTTTATCCACTGCACTCCCTAGCTGCCCCACAGGTATTTATTTTCTAAACAAAGACATATTGAATGTGCAAGATTCAGAACACATTGACAGAACACATTAAAGAGGATTTTCTAGTTTAATATATAATTACTGTTACAATTTGCTCAGAGACTAATACTTAAATATGATCAGAGAATAAATATAAAGTTCTTTGATCAATTGTTGATTAGGAGTTTTATATTTCATCTCAACTCTGAACTAGCTACCTTAATACTTGCTTATTCTGACAAGCCCCAAATCCTATAAATGTAATTAGTATGGATAGCAAAAGCTTTATTCAGCGAATAACCCTGTGCATTCATAAACAAGTCTTCTCAGGAAAAAAACACTCTCTGTCTCTCTGTTTATTTCTGTCTGTTCTCTCTCTGTGTCTGTTTGTCTCTGTCTCTGCCTCTCTCTGTTTCTCTCTGTGTGTCTCTCTTTCTCTCCGTCTCTGTCTATCTGTCTATCTATCTCATACACTCACACACAAACACTGGGGTTTTAAGATATTAAAGCTTAAAACTTCATTAAGACTTTTGGAAGTGTGTGTTTAGTGTGTGTGTGTGTGTGTGTGTGTGTGTGTGTATGTGTGTGTGTATGGCTAGTGTAGCAGAAGATTTAGCCACACACTTAACTTTTTAATTAAAAAACGTTTTATCTGGACTCCTCCTCCTCTTGTTAATGGTCCCCTTTGTTGAAGAAATTTCTCTAATTTCTAGGCAGCTCTACTCTTTGGACCCAAAGAACTCTGAGCCTCTTGAACTTAAAGCTCACCTCCAAGCACAGACACATTCAACATGAGAACAATATTCAATTTTTGTTGTTGTTGTTCAGTCATGTCCAACTCTTCATGATCCCATTGTGGGTTTTCTTGGCAAAGATCTTGAAGTGGTTTGTCATTCTTTCTCTAAATAATTTTTATAGAAGAAGAACTGAGGCAAACAAGGTTAAGTGAATTGTCCAGGTATGCAACAAGTGTCAGAAGCCAGATTAAAACTCCAGAATATGACTCCTTCTGATTCCAGACCATGTACTCTATCCACTACACCACCTAGGAAACAACAATGAATAGTATCAACTAGATAAGTGAATGTTCCATTAACGATCAGCAGTGGAGTAGGGAGGGAGCACTTCCCATTCCTTCCATCCCTGCCTTGATGCCCTAATGAAGATCTGCCTCCTGGAAAAAAAAAATCAAAACAGGAGAAAAACAAAGAGAAGCTATTTTCCCTTTCCATTGATGGAATATTCCCTATTCCCCCATACATACCCATTTACAAGTAAACTGCTCAGCAACATACTAAAGAAAGTTGAATCATAATATGATTAAAAACAAAGAAGCTCAACATTCATAAAAGGTCTGTGTAGAAATTGTAATGAAATGGGGGCTATTACAAACAAAGAACTGGATTTCAACAAAGTAAACGACAGAGTTGGTCAGATTATCACATCACTACACAAGCTAATAAAATATGGTCTTAATCTAGGTAAATTTGTAACTAGTTGAATAATCAGTTTTCTAGATTTGATGCATAGAAGTATCTTCACTGATGTGTCACAGGACTCCCTGATCCATTATGATAAAAAATTTTAGCATAGAATTGGATAAAATGAAAAATGGCATATTTCATCAAACTTAACAGATCACTGGCAGGACCACAAACACACTTGGATGATTAAATTGTAATTTCAAAAGATCTTGAATGGCTAGAGGAATAGGTCATTCTAAGAGCATGAAATTTAATAGAACCAAATCCTCATCTCTATGTGTTGGGGGGGAAAGATTAAAGCTATTTTGAAAAATACTATATATTAATTTTCTTGTATATTTGAAGGAAAAAGCAATTTGTGCATAACAGATTTGCAGTTCCGTACACAATTATCTTTTTATTATACTATGTTGTGGAAATGCTTGTTTTATATCATAAATTTAAAATATTTAAATATAACTAGGAAAGAGTTTCTTTGAAGAATACCTAGCAGAACACTACCTATGTTCAAAAACAAAATAAATCAGGAGATATAGAGAGCCAGAACTCTGGAGAAAAGTGTTAACTCAGTGGAATTGATAAGACAATGATTATCTGATTTAGCATGGTGATTAATAGTTATCTCGTTCAGTATGATTGATTTAATCCTAAAACAAGGTGTTAATTCAGTGAAATTAAGATTTAATATAATATTAAATGTAAACTCTCTAGTTTACATGTATTTAATACTTAGTATATTTCTATAAGTTGACACCTATTCTACAAGATTGACACCTATGATAAATTGTATATTTTGTATATTGATTGTATATATTATATATTGCAATACAGTATATAATTGTAATAGAGTATATAAACTGGGGACAAACTCAGCCAGAGAGAGGAAAAGACTTGACCAGCCTCTGGTGGCTCTCCTGTCTCCTTCACTTCTCCACTGAAACCAAGACGCATTTGGAGGTCCCCCAGAAAGCTAGCCCAGCCCAATGTGAAGGATATAGACTGTGAAGGAGATAATAAAGACTTTGGACTTTATTCCTTCCTGATTATTCTTGTGGTGATTATTCTGCTGAGACCAAGGCTGGTCCCAAGACCTTCAGAAAGCTAACCAGAGCATTACATTTTGGTGCCCAAACATAGGTCTAAGGATTTACACTCAGCAATTCAACTGACAGGATTGTGAGTTCAGTGGAGAAGTCCCCATGACACAGAAATAGGGTAAGTACAAAAATAGACAAGCAAGAAACTTTCTTAAGGGGTAAAGTAGTGTTTTAGCTGAAATGGGACAAATGCTTAGAAAAGAGCTTTCCCCACCCCAAGGGAAATATGTGGAATGCATATGTAAGCTAATAAAAAACCAACATTTGATTGTAGCTTGGGAGCAAATTAGTGGACTCTTAGAAACATTAAAATGCACATCCCCTTCATTTTCCAAGGAAGAAGAATTAGAGGCAAATAAATGGAAACTAGGGAGAGCAACTAATTGAATATTACAATGATAATGGTCCTGATTAAATTCCTAAGGAAACAATATATGTGTATATATATATATATATATATATATATATATATACACAATTGGCCTTAAGGAATTACATAAGTATTAAAATAAGGAAAAAGGAGAAAGAACAGGAAGGGGATGGTATTGATAAAATAGCTGAAAAACATGAAGAATTAAACAAGAAAGGAATTAAGTACAATGCTGATGAAATTAAGGAGTGTGGTGCTTCACAGAAGGATCCATTGGGGGTTCTCCATCCCCTGACCCACCCACCCCTCAATTAACCCTTCATCAGTGGAAGGAGAAGAAGAAGGGAGAGGGGCAGTGACACAATCAGCACCACCCATGAAGCAGCTTTGTTCACCCACTATGACAAGATTACAAAAGGCACTAGTTAAAACTAAAAAAGGACAGTATATATCTGATTTAAGAATAGAAGCATATCCTGTTATTCAAGAGTTTGACTCTTAAGGTCAAGCCTGGAGAAGATACATTCCTTTTGATCTGGAAATTATCAAAGATCTGAAAAAAGGTTACACTCTTTATAGGACTACATCGTCTTATGTTAAGATGGCATCAGAGAATTTGGCTTTTGAAATTTTAACCCCTAGTGATTGGAAATCTATAGCAAGGACAGGTTTAGAACCTGGACAAAACTTGTTTTGGCTTTCAGAACATAGTGGACTCTGTAGAATACAAGACCAATGAAATAGGCAAACTAAAGTTAATATACCAATCATCTTTTATCAACTAGCAAGTATAGGTCAGTATGCAGACACTTTAGTGCAGATAAATTATTCTTTGATAGCATATGAGCAAATTGCTACTGCTGCTATCAAAGCATGGGGCACCCTCCCAGGAAGGTAAGATAGAGGGGAAGTCTTCATGAAAATTGCACATGAGGTTTGTAGAAGAATTATATAGGCACTACACAAAGATGCTCCTTTAGAGGAAATCATAAGATGCTGTGCCACAGTGGGCACAAATGCCTTTTGTACCCAAGCTATAATGCAGAACATGGGAAGACAGAGCCTCTTTTGGCAAGGGGCTTCCAGAGAGACTCGTTAATGCTTTCAATGTGGTAAAGTAAGGCATCTGAAAGCTTAAAGTGAGAAGACAGGGTGAGAGAAAACGATCCAAAACCCTATATTCAAAATGTAACTGAGCCTTTCATTGGGCATCAGAATGTAGAATGACCCAGGGAAATGACAGGCAGGGCTTGGCTCCAGGGTCCCAGACAAAAAACAGTGGGGCATGATGGCAGCTGATGTTACCCCCAGAGAGTCTTTAGAAGTTCAGTTCTCTGACATGAATAATCAGCCAAGAAGCAACCTGATGAGAGAAAGGGATTATAATTGGAGAGAATACAAGTTTTATAATCTGACAGAAAGCTAGTGTTCAGTGTGAGAAGCTCCAATATAATTGCCAGGTGATGTGGAGAGATCCAGAAAGTGATGAATGAAAGAGTCTAGATAGGTTAACTGCTTGGGGGAGAGGGTTTATTTGTATGTCTAGAGATGGAGAAGGAATCAGATAGGTGCCAATGAGCCGTATTAGCCTTGCCCATCAGAGAGACACAGAAAAAGAGAAAAACCTTGAAACAAAGGAGAAAAGAAACATCAAGTGGTTCCATCTCTGACTACATGTGCCACTGAAAAAGCATGTCTGTTAACCCAATGTGTATGGCAATTGACTCATGAACATCAAAAATTGTTGATAAGACTGTTACAGAACTTCAAAACCCACAGGAATCACTGGATTCTGTGAGACATGATAAGATTGTTGCAGGACTTGAAAATGATCAGGAATCATTAAATTCCCTAACACAGTATAAGACTATTGCAGACTTCAAAACTTGCAGAAATCATTGGATTCTCTGACACATGAAGTAATGGACAATAGATTATTTTTGGACTATCTCTTCACTGCTGAAGAAGGCATTTGTGTGATTGTTATTTATATACCCTCCTTCTAGGACTTACAGAAATCTTTTACAATACCACGTTGATGAATCAATTGTTTGAATGAATTGTTTGTTATATCAGTACTTGCATATATAATTCATGTTTGTTACACCACATTGAGCCTGTGCTGGCTATGGAGAGAGCCATCACTACTAGCCTGTGTTATATTATATGTGCTTGCTGATGGATTTATGTATACCTGTTTCAAGTGAGACCCTTCAGAAACTTGCTAACAAAATCTGGTTTGACTCCCCATTTCCCTTTGGAGTTTTCATCTCCCTTCCTGAGACATCAGGGTTCTCATCTCCCTGCTAAGTCAGGGAGGGCATGACCACCTATGTTCTAAAACAAAAGAAAGCAGGAGATGTAATGGGCCAAAAAACTAGAGAAATATACTTAAGGCTCAGTATGATTGACTTAATCTACAACAAAGTGTTAATTCAATGAAATTGATGATACAATGATTATCTAGTTTACATATACTTAGTACTTAGCATAGTGATGTAATAATTCTACAGTTGATATAATTATAATAGGGTATTTAAACTGAGGACAAAGTCAGTCACAGACATTCCATCTCCCACCATCCTGGTGGCTCTTCTGTCTTCTGCATTTCTCCACTGAGACGAAGACCCATCTGAAGGTCCCCCAGAAAGCTAGCTAGGCCCCAAGCAAAGGAGACAGACTATGAAGGAGATAATAAAGACTTTGGACTTTATCGCTGACTATTCTCCTGGTGGAGAATTATTCTGCTGAGACCAAGGCTGGTCCCAAAGGCCCTCCAGAAAGTTAGCCCAGACATTACAGTTTAGTAATCCATAAACTGGCGATGTAGTAGCAATATGACATAGCAGCCTAAAGTATTAAGTTATGATCTGAGTTTCACATTTGGGGGAGGATATTGACATATTAGAACTTGTCCAGAGAAGGACAATGGAAAGGGTGGGAGACCTGGGGCCTGGAAGGAGAACCAGAAACTATAGGACAATTTGTTATGATAAGGTTATTTCTCAGGCACACATTCTCCTTCAGTACTGAAATAGAATTAAAATCACTAGTCAGAAAGGCTTCAAAAGTGAGGGAGAAAAAGATTAAGTTAACTAATCTCAGATTCTGGTTGCAAACTCAGCAGGCATTAATTGGTACATATGGCAAAGCAATAGATGATCAGTCTGCTCTAATTATCATCTTTATTAATTTACAAGGATGCTTCATCTTAAAAATAACTTAATTTTTCCAAGAACGTGACCTTTAGGGTAGAAGATGATGACAAAAGTAAGAGTTAATTCTCTTTACCTTCACTGCAACTTACGGCCCTAGAGAATTGTTTGGAACACTAAGAGGTCAAGTTTTTTCCTAAAGGTTACATGGTCAGTATCTATAAGAGGTAAGAATTGAGTCCAGGTTCTCATGTTTTCCAGTCTAAGTCTGTTCATTCTGACATAGTGATTTCTTTTTTTATTTTATTTTTAATTTATGGAATAAAACAAACATTTCCATTATATAGTACAATTAAAGATGATTGTACATTAAGTTGCAAATCTATTATGCATAACTTGTTCTTCTTTTCAAATAAACAACAAAATTATCATGTAAATTTTTCTTCTTCCCCCAACTGATTCTAGAGATGACTACCATTAGACACAAATAGGCATGTATATGTATTCTATACCTACTTCTATTTATTAGTTCTTTCTCTGAATGCAGATAGCATCTTTCTTCATATGTCCTTTATAGTTAATTTGGGTATTTATGTTTATTACAGCTGCTTCTTCAAATACCTTAAGTCCTACCATTTAGTTATAGCTTTAAGCTTAATTCATTAAGTTTCAGAAGGAAGATCTGAAATGAATGAAATTGAAGGGAAGCAAATTTGGGTCAATATTAGGAACTCCATCCCAAAAGTTAGTTACTCCAAAATGAGATCAGTTACCTTATAAAGTAGTGAGTTCCCCACTGCAGGAGATTTAAGAAGAGATTGAACGATCACTTTCTGAGATACCATAGAAGACATTTATACTTCACATGTAAGTTAGATTAGATGACTGTTCCCATAACTTCCAAATGGAATTCTTTGAGGTAGATCATAGGAGAATATGGTTGTAAACTATCGAGCCAAAAAAGAAAAGATTTTGAGTAGAAGGAATAAGATAAGTTACCTGGAGCATTTTTTTCTGAAATTAAATGCAATGTCATTTGGATTAAGAGTCATACAAAAAAAAAAAAAACAAAAAAAAAAAACAAGCCAACTGAGACTGAATGGTACAAAATTATAAAGAATACACTTGACCCTAAAGAAGTGTGAGATAATACCCACTCCCATTCGTTTGCAGAGGCTGGGATCCATGGGAAATTGCTTATAATCAAATTTATTTGATATATCTAACAGTCAACTTTTTCTCTTTTCCCTCCTTCCCAATCCTGACCTTTTCTTTCCTTTTAGACATCTTTGTTAAAAGAGGTGGTTTTCTGAATGGGGGAAGGAAACAGATAAAGAGGGAAATATAGCCAAAGAAGAAACAGATGTCAGTAAAAAAAATTTAATAATGTGAGTTATAGTTAGAAGACCAGTTTTAGTAGATAAGTAAAAGGGAGAGATAGACAAATAGTCTATTTATCTCACCATGGTGGTCTGTACAAAGGACCATAGTTACTGTGATTTTTTTCTTCTAAATGGTCCAATCACTGAAAGCTATGCTTAAAGATAATATTTTGTATAATGTTCCTATAAAAGTGAGATATTCCAAACTAGGGAAATTTGTGATCTTAATTCAGTTAAGTCACACAGAGACTTTTCCCAGAACTGGCTGATGGCAAGGTTTGTGAAGTTTTCTAATTGATGAACTATATTCTCTACATTCGTTCATTTAAATACTTTTGATATCCTAAGTAATTAGAACAGTCCCATTGACTGTTCTTTATTTTCTAGTCATTTGCTAAGGAGCAATGATAAATATTACCCCAGAGAAATGAGTGTTTGCAAACCACCTCTGCTTTCTTTATATTTCCCATCAGTGATATATTTATCCTTATCCTTTTACATTCTATTATCTCTTGAATCTACTCTTTTAGAAATAGCTTTCTGTGATTCTCATTTCCTTTTTTCTCCTCAATGCCATACTCTCTCCTTTCTCCCCCTTCTCTCTCACCAGCAAAACCTACATAGCAGACAGACTCATTCATCTCTAGGAATTTATCTGGTGAAACACATGCTTTCTTTGAGGTCAGATTAACCATTCCCCATAGAGAGTGCAAAGGAGAAATACATGTTGGCTGCAAAGTTGTGCTACATTTAACCATCATTTAGGCTCACTATTTTAAGCCAATTTAACATGCTTAAACATGCCTTTTGTCATCAACAACAAAAGCAAAAAACCAACTGAATTCGAGTTAATAAATCATTTTCTGGAGGCAGAAACTGCTTGAATACCATGATATCTAGGCCTTAACATAACTCTCCTTTTGTGGACTGAACAGACACAAACAAATAGAAAAGGTTTATTTCTCCCCATAATTAAAAAAAAAAAAAAGATCTAAACAGGAAGAATTTTAAAAGGCTTTGTGAAATGCATGAGTTTTGAAAGAGACTTAAGTCTTAACTTAATGATACCAGACACCAGCATTACATTGAAAGTAAAACTAGGCTGTGTAATGGATAGAATGGTGGACTTGAAGTCAAAAAGAGCTGAATTAGAATCCAGTTGAATAAACCTATATAGAAGGTTTATTAAATGAAAAAAATTCATAATATATAATTCTCAAAATATTTCTTATTTTTAAAAATTTTTAAAGATTTTATTCTGAGCTTCTTAATCATCAACAAATATAGAAAGAAGGAAAGAAAAAAAGAGGATTGTATGTGAAACCAAGAATCTATTACCTGCAGCTTAGTCTTTTTATAGCATATATTAAAATTAGTAAGGTAGTACCACCCTACTTTGACTATTTATGTTCCCTTTTGAACTTTTTTTTTCCTGGGTACTAATGTGTATTTTTAAAATGCTTGATTGATGATACTTCCTTTCTTTTTATTATTTTTGTGTCACAATCACTCCATTTGTTATTTTTTAAATGATTTGGGATATATTTTTATATAGTTGTTGATAGCTATATATATATATATATATATTTTTTTTTATCTCAACTATCTATTCAAATCCTTTGGACATTTTTAATTGAAAAAATGTTGCTCTTACATAATTGTGTCTATTTCATACACACACACACACACACACCCTGTTATCAAAAAAATTTCTTGCAAAAAAGGGTGTTTTTTAGTTATTTCCCTTCTAATTCAAATTTGGCCTTGCAAAAACGTTTTAAGTTTATAATAATAAAATTGTTCATTTTATCTGCTATAATTCTCTCGGGTTCTCATTTGACCAAGAAATCCCTCACTAGCCATTGTTGTTAAAAATATCTATTTCCCTTTTCCTCTAATCTGAACTTTTTAAAATTTCTGAACCTTTTATTATGTCATGCATCCATTTGAAGATTGTGATAGATGATGTGAAATACTAGCCTCAACCTTATTTCTGTCAGATTATATTCAAATTTTTGCATCAGTCCTGTTGGAATCCAATAGATTATAAAATATTATGAGATGGTGTGTGATTGTTTCTGAGTCTTGTGTATGTGAGGTTTTTTTAAGCTTTTTTTTCCCAAAACACATGCATAGATAGTTTTCACCATTAACCCTTGAAAATCTTTGTGTTCCAAATTTTCCCTCCCTTTTCCCCATCCTCTCCCCTAGATGACAAGTAATACAGTATATGTTAAACATGTGAAATTCTTCTATACATATTTCCACAATTATCATGCTGCACAAGAAAAATCAGATCACAAAAGAAAAAAATTAGAAAGAAAAAAATGCAAGCAAACATCAAGAAAAGAAGGCGAAAAAAACTATGTTGTGATCCATACAGTCCCATAGTTCTTTTTCTAGGGGTAGATGGCATTCTTAATCACAAGACCACTGAAACTAGCCTGTATCATCTCACTGTTGAAAAGAGCCATATCCGTCAGAACTGATCATGGTATAATCTTGCTGTTGCCATGTACAATGATATCCCAGTTCTACTCCACTGAGCATTAGTTCATATAAGTCTCTCCAGGCTTATCTGAAATCATCCTGCTGATCTATTCTTATATTGTGTATCTGTTGTACTTGTTAACTTAGATATTTTTAAGTCACTTGTTTTTCTTGTAAGCTACTAAAATGTTCATACTTTTTAACTCCGTGGTAGTAGTAGTAGGTAGTCATTATTATTATTACTATCACAAACATGATGATGACAACTACCATTACAAACATCATCACTAGACCTATATTCCAAAGAAATAAAAGGAAGACTGAAAGCATTTATATGTGCAAAAATATTAACAACAATTTTTATAGTAGCCCAAAACTGAAAACTAAAGGAGTGTCTTCCTATTGGAGAATGGCTAAACAAAACACAGTTTATAAATATAATGTAATATGATTATGTAATAAGAAATAATGAAATCAACAATATCAGAGGATATTTGGAAGACCTTTACAAATTAATATATAGGAAGGTGAATAGTACTAGGAGAACTATAAATTTTTCAAACCAGGAGTTTATACAGTGACAACAATGTTATGCAGAAAAACATCTTTTTAAAAAACTTTAGAATTCAGATTAATTCCATTGTAAATAATGAATCCAAAGCATTTGGGATGGAACATGGCAACTATTTCATATTAAAGAGGAGGTAGCCTTAAAATGCAGAAAGAAACATACATTTTTGGACATAACCAATGTGATAATTTGTTTTGGTAGATTTGGTATTTCTTATGATACTTCTATTTTTTGATAATTTAGTTACATGGGAGAAATAATAAATGTTCACACAATTAATTTTTTTAAAAGAATCCTGTTTTGTCTTCTATTATGTGTACAGAAAAGCCCCTTTTCCTTGGTTTTTAAGTTGAGAATATTTTAAGAGGCAATGTGATACACAGATGCTTCCAGGTACAGTTTAACATACTGAGGATTGACCTTGAAAGAACTGGATTCAAAGCCAGGTTGTACTACCAAACAGGCATGTGACTTTGAAGTGTTTTTTACTGTCTTTTAGATCTAGCTTCTCAGTTGCATAATGAAGAACATCACACCTGCACTGATTTCCTCAAGGACTGCTGTGAGAAAAAGCATTTTGCAAAGCATGATAAATATGTAAATTATTGCTGTTACAGAGAAATAGAGGTATGAAGTGACTTTTTCAGTATCACACTGTAATCCAGAAAGGGAACAAAACATTCATATTTGTTTATTACAAATTATTTTTCAAACCCTTGTAATACAAGGTGTCTTCAAACAGGGAAACTTTTCTTAAGAATGGTTTGGTCTTTGTTTATTCTCTTTGCTGAAATAGTCATTCCAATCTTAAAGCCAGAAAGACTGAAATTGTGATTATGTGACTTACTTGGATCTATTGGTAATGATACCTAAGCTGAAACATTTATCATAAATACAGCTATGGTATTTTTCAGGAAAAAACTTTTAAAAAAATTTTATAGTGTTTTTTTTTAATTCCACTATTTGCCTAAATCATATATAAGTAAAATAGTTGAAATATTTCTTTCTGGAATTTTCAGAAAAAAAGAAATAAGAAACAACTGATGAAAACAAGTACAGAAGCTTTCTTTTTTTTTCTTCTGGAAACACAAGAAGTAAGCATTGATTTTTATTTTTTAAAGGCAAAGTCATTTCATAAACAGCCAACTCCATGCTATTTCATTAAATGTATTTCTCATCCTCCTAAGTGTTTCATTTGCCTTATCAGGAAGGAGGCTTTACATACTGACTTTCTGAGTATCATCTTACTGTCCCTTTAGAGAACACAGCATTATTACCATGCAGTGTTATGGAAGAAGTTCCTAGTGAGAGAGAATTATTTTTTTCTGGCTTCTTGGGGATGGAGGAATAGCAATTCAAAACTGACACAGACTGCTTGAAGATGATGAATTCAGAAATCTTTCCTGTTCAAGAGTCAAAACTTTCTGAAATGAGTTTACCACTATTGCTTTGGAAGCAGGTGTTAACAAGAACTTTACTTGTAGAAGTCTGTGGGATAAGAGCAGGGTATACCTGCAAAACATCTAATTGTTCACAAGAATTTCTCACAATTAGTGTCATGATATCTATAGCTTGTTAAACATTTTATAATCATGCACCATACAACATGGGGCAACTAGAGTAACTGCCCAACTCTGTCCAAATATATTCCCCAGCTGTTTTCATCCCTGCAGTGTCCTGACCAAGATACGTACTGTCATTTTGATGGCCCATTCACAAAATTTATAAAGAAATTAATTCAACTCGATTCAAACAGAGAGCACTGATGGGCAAAATGGGACTTCACTGTATATTAAGCACAGCTTTAGTCTTCTTTAAAAAATGTTTTAATCTTCATGGATAGATACAAAGAGGAAAAACACACTGATCAAAAACAGAAGCCTTGTGGCAACAGTAATCCATAGCTCATCAAGTTCTAGCCTGTGGAGTTCAGAGGGATCATGCTACTATCGTTATCCAATAAAAAATGATAATTACCATGTCATCCTCAGGTCTTCTGGTTCATAGGCTATTTCAGACACAGTAGCCCTATGTGGTACAGCACAATGATATCATAGGGGGAAAGAAAGAAGAAACAGCTACAGAAGATCATTGAAAGCAATGAAGAATTAGGTGACTTTCAGGAAAATGTCCCACCAGATAAACTCCTGACTTGTTTTTGGACTTTTATGTTAAATATGTGTGTTGCATGTGTGTTATGTGTGTCTGTGTGTGTGTTTGTGTTCAGGGTATTCCAAAAATGTGTGTTTGTATACATTTTTATAGTACAATATTCTGCTCTTGTTACCCTCTACCACTCTGCCTGGAGATGAAAAATATGTTTCATTATGCTTTTTCAGGAACAATGTATATTTGTTTTATTTTATTAACCAATTTATTGATGCATATCATTGTTACCTTTTTTTCACACATCCCCCAAATCCTACTCTAATCTCCTCTTGTATAAGCAAAAAACTTCAGTAAATGCATATACAAAATATTCTCTCCTCTAGGAGCTCCTAGCACATCATCCATGAAGGAGGGGACATTGTTTCATTTTGTTCTTTGGAAGCTTGGTTAGTTTTTTTTTTTCAATTATTTATTGGTCAAGTTCTTTTCTGTGATCTTTTTTTTTTTTTTGTCCTGCAATGATCTAGTCATTATGCATATTGTTATCTTTTTGTTGTTCAATCATTTTTCAACCATATCCAACTCTTTGATATAATTTGAGGTTTTCTTGGCAAAAAATACTGAAGTGATTTTACATTTTCTTTTCCAGATCATTTTACAGATGAGGAAATGAAACCAACTAGGTTAAGTGATTTGCACACACATTTAGTAAGTGTGTGAGGCTGGATTTGAACTCAGGAAAATGAATGAACTGTGTCCATTGTGCTACCTTGCTGCCCATATTTTTTTTTCAAATATTTACAAAGAAATAAGAATATTGACATAAACTCTCTTATATTTTAAAAAAAAGATTTGATAGTGTTTTACATCACTTTTATTTCCTTCACTGTTATTCCCAACAAGCTACCTCATACAAAGAAGAATTTTTTAAGAGGAAAAAAAATAAGTAAAACTAAACACTTCAAAAAATATTACATGTAGTATTCTATATCCACAGTTCCTTGACTCTAAAAAAGAAGAAAGAAGGAAGGAGAAGGAAAAAGAAGAAGGAAGAAAGAAGAAGAAGAAGAAGAAGAAGAAGAAGAAGAAGAAGAAGAAGAAGAAGAAGAAGAAGAAGAAGAAGAAGAAGAAGAAGAAGAAGAAGAAGAAGAAGAAAGAAGAAGGAGGAGGAGGAGGAGGAGGAGAAAGAGGAGGAGGGAATAGGAGGAAGAAGAGAAAGAGTATCTTTATATCTTTGAGATCAAGTTTAGTTGTTATAATTTCACATCGTTAATAGCACATACGATCTTGCTTATCTGTATTTGTATCCTCAATATTTAATATAGTATATGGTGTATAGTAAGCTTTCTCTCTCTCTCTCTATTTCTCTCTCTCCCTCTCCCTCTCCCTCTCTCCCCCCTTTCTTTCTTCCTTTCTCCTCCACTATGTGCTATGAGTATATTGGAATATATCAAACTTTTTCATTTTGACATCATTGGTGTATATTGCCAATAATGATATCATTGGATCAAAGGTAATTAAATATTTTTTTCTTACACATTTCCTAGTTGTTATGAATACTAATTGTATCAATAAATAGCAATTAAAAACTAAATAAATTCCCAGCTCTACAAACAGTAAATCAGTGTTTCTGTTTTCCCACAGGATCTACAAAATTATCAAATTTTTGGTCATATATAAGGTGAAATCTAAGTTGTTTTCACTTTTATTTTTCTTACTATAAATCATGTGGAGCACAGTTTGAAATTGGCATTTATGGTTTATAATCCTTTTTTTGAAAATTATTTGTAGATTTGCTTTGATCTTTTATCTATAGAGGAATGGATTTCATACATCTGTAGCATTCTCTGCAGTAGAGGTGTCAAACAAATGGGTTGTGGGCTGCATGAGTTTAACAACTCTTCCAAGTGTGGTCTAAGTCAGATTAAAATGTAATTGACAAGTATTTAACAAAACACAGATAAAATTGCACATTACAACTGAGTCAACATGTAGCCCGGTATATGATTCCTCATGTTTCTATTTGATTTTGACACCACTGCTCTTAAATATCAGACTTTTATTGGGAATATTTCTTGAAAAGAAGTTTCCTATGTGATAATATTTCATTGATTTTGTATTCATTTATTTTATTCATCAAAATGATTTCACATTTTTAAGTAACAAAAACTGTCTCATGCCTTTTACAACTCTTTCCGTAGCTTTCTTTGGAAAAAGAACTCTATAAGTATTGTGTCCCATTTTCTTCTTAATTTCTGTGATGAGACTGTATATTCAGATCATTTGCCCCTTTGGAGCTTTTAACTGATGAATCTCCTTTGATATAATACTCAATATTATCTCTGCCTAACTAGGTTTCCATTTGCCTCATTTCCTCTTTTTGCAATTGGCATTAAATAGTTTTGATAATTACCAGACTATATTCCTGAGTTCATTCATGTATTGCCCATGAATTCACATTTTTCTCATTATTTCCTTTAATATTCTGGACCACCTTTTCTCCAAATAAATTTTATTGTTGTGGTTTCTTTCTAATTTTCTTTCTAATTTCTAATTTCTTTCTAATTTTAACCTTATTATATGGTTGTTTATGCACTAAATCTATACATTAATTTAGATACTACCAGAATTAATATGCTGGTATGGCTCAAACATGAACACTTGAGAGTTCTTCAATTATTCATCTTTTATTTCTATAAAGTCTTTTGCTGTTGAATTATACCATCCTTGTATGTTTCTTGATAGACTATTTTATACATCTTGGTAGCTATTTTGAAAGATTTGACTTTATGTTTTTCTTGTGTTATATCAAAATTTCAATGACTTTTGTGGATTTATTTAGAAACTTTCCACCATGTTTATTGATTTGGGGGATTTTCTAAGTACACTATCATGTTATAGTTTTACATTCTCTTGAGTAGTGTTTATGCCTTTAATTTTTTCTCTTGTCACATTTTTATAGCTAATATTTCCAAAACTACGTCAAATAATATTGAAGAAAGACTTTTTCACAGGGAGTTCTAACAACTTCCTGTTCTCTGGAGGAAATTATTACAGAAACCCAAGATTCTCTCTCAGAGAAGCTAATCTTCTAAAGTATCTAAACCTTCCCAGCAGTTAATTAATTGACTTCCTCCTCCCACTCTCCTCCTGATTTATCCCCCATTCATAGCTTTGCCTATTCCAAACTGAAAAGAAACATTTCATTTATTTGTCTTGCATATATAGCACCTTGGTACACCAGTCTGAGACTGTTGCCAGGGAGATTCAGGTCTCTTGAAGAAGTATCTATAGCAACCAAATTGACTTACCCAGAGTTCACAAGGACTCCTGATGTTCAAATGTATTATTTGGAGAGTACTCTGGGAAAAAAGAGAATAGAGGACTCATCTTGGTTAGCCTTGAAGAGAAAATGATCTTAAGTGAAAAACTATATTCAGTGTTGTTCCTGATTTCCTGGGGTTTCTGAGCTCACTCTCTGTCCCTCCTTCAAGCTGTGCAGGTTGATATTATGTACAATGATAGGTAAACAGTGATCATTAACAGGATAATATAGAGGATTCCAAAGGCTCAGAAAAGAAGAGATTTTAACTTCAGTGAGCAGTTTGGACTATGCATCTTCTCTTTGTCCATTCAAGAGAGCTTGTGCAAACCCCTTATCTTCAGCTGAACTAATTGTTGTTTCCTTTCTAAGAGAAGAGTAGGAGTGGAACAACTGGCCTTTCCATAGTTGCAATTTAAGATGAGAGTATCTACTTTTTATTACTTTGGCAACAAATCCCTTTAAATTCTTATCTTTTCATTTGTTTGACATAAAAAGCAACATCAAAATCCACAAGTCAATATGCTTTATATTACAAAAGAGAAAAGGTTTAGTCCTTAGAGAGATGGAAAACAATCTTCCTATTTAGTGGGAACTGTAAAGGGATGGAAGAGTATCCATGAATCTCTAAAAGAGAGAGAAAAAGTATATTGGCAAGCATGATAGGAATTTTTCTAATGAAAAACTAAACCAAGATTAGAAATCCAAATAAATTGAGAGTAAGGAACTTGACCCTGAATCTCTTGGGTATTTCTATTTCAGAATCAAGGAGTTACTTTCAAGTCTGCTCAAGACCTTAGAAGAATATCTGGAACAAAATACATAGCACCCCATCAGTCTTTGCAAAGGAGGATCTATGTGTATATGTATATATCTTATATGACATGAATATATATATATATATATGTATGTATAAATATAATATAGAATGAATAGAGTTGCTATAAATATTATTATACTTGATACCATTAATATTCTATATAAACAACTCCTAATACTATGGTAAATCTTTAATATATGGGAGCCTAAATCTATAAATCTATTTTAGTAGTATTACTCCTATATCTACTTTATTCATGGTAATTCTACATATTCTACATATGGAAGCTTCCATATTAAATAATAAGGTACCCATATTTACATATGGATACTCATTGATAAATTATATATTGTTTTCTAAAATTGTTTAATTTCTTATTATTTGATCAGTTTGCAAGTTGAATGAACTTTGAACTGCCTTGAAGAAAAAACATGGCTCTGTTTTTCTGAATATCAATAGCTTAATATGTTTTTTTTTTCAAGTTGATTTCCTTTAGATAAGGTAAGATGAATTTTAATAATAGCTTTTTATTTTCAAAAAACATGCAATGATAGTTTACAACATTTACTCTTGCAAAACCTCGTGTTCCAAATTTTTCCCTCCCTTTCCCTCCCCTCCTGTGCTAGACAGCAAGTAATCCAATGTATGTTAAGCATATGCAATTTTTCTATACATATTTCCACATTTTTCATGCTGCACAAGAAAAATCAACACAAAAAATCAGCACAAAAAACAACAATAACAACGTAAAAATACTATGTGGTGATGCACATTCAATCCCCAAATTCCTCTTTTTGAATGCAGATGGCTCTTTCCATTACAAGTCTATTGGAATTGGCCTGAATCACCTCACTGTTGAAAAGAGTCATGTCCATCAGAGTTGATCATCACATAATGTTGTTGCCGTGTACAATGTTTTCTTGCTATACTCACTTCACTTAGCATAATTTCATATAAGTCTCTACAAGACTTTCTGAAATCATCATTCTGATTGTTTTCTATAGATCAATAATATCCCATAGCTTTCATATACTACAACTTATTCAGCCATTCTCCAACTGATGGGTATCTACTCAGTTTCCAATCCCTTGTCACTGCAAAAAGGGTTGTCGCAAACTTTTTGCACATATGATATGTTATTTTGGAAGGTACTAACCAATTCTTTTAGTTTGAGAATGCTGTAATACAACTTTGCCTTTGATTTCTTGTAACTGAGGAATAATGTTTTCATGGATTGGGCTCCTAGTAATATAAAAGTCCTTTTCCTTACCTCATGGCACGAACATATATTCTAAAAATTATACCCCAAACAGGCTTCTCTAAGCTGAAAGACCCATGGGAAGTGAGTTGTTGGAGAGTGCATTGGAGAGCACTAGGGATAACATTGTCAGAAGCAATATATTGGTAAACTATTCTTCATTATTATTTTCCTCTAAGAACTTCCTTGTGGCCATTTCTTCCAATTTTCCTTTTCCTGTCATTGCTGAATTTGCTTCATTTTCTGCCACTGCTTTTATTTATTTAGGATGGTAAGAAGAGAAAGTTAAACAAGGAGAAGACATGCCTTGGATTACTATTTATTCCAACACTTTCCCAGGATTCCTCTCTTACAGTGATAGGAAGCATAAAATAAAAATCTATCAAACTTCAGAACTTAGTAAAACATGATTAGTGATTCCCTAGATACCAATAATTAGACTTAAATATCACTAGATGGATATATTTTCATCCCAATATGAATCTAGAGAGGGGGAAAATAGCCCCCAAGTGACTAACCTGAATAAACTTTCAGCATGAACATTCAAAATGAACTGGCTTCTCACAGATTTTGGCTTGAAATCTGAATTTCAACATCAACAATTAATCACCATTACTGATCATGGTCAATTGGCTTCCCACCCCAAAGGCCCTGATAAGGGCAGTATGTTTCCTTATAGCCAATATGTCAGTTTCACTGTGGAGCAGATGGTGAGTCAATTGGGTTTAGGCGGGTAGTCTAGATAATGCCATACCAAGTGCCACCTTCCAGCAGGAAGTCAATTTTCTGTGACTTTGATGCCACCTTGACACACCACAAGTCTATTGCTTCCCATGAAACCTGTTTCCATAGGCACTGGAAAAAAAGAATATTAGGCAATGTATTACTGGAAATTTGTGATATCCTCCAATCCCTTCCAAGAACACAGTTGTCAGGAACAGTTCTGCCCTTCAGGATCTGCCTAGAGAAGGAAACTTGGCTTATAGCCCCATATCCTGAAAGCATCTGTTATTTAAGAATCATCCTATGAAAAATATCCTATCTTGTCCAAAAACACTTAGTGATATTCTTTTTCTATCTTCCCATACCATATATTAGAATAATTGAGGACCAGTCTTTTCTTGGTAAATGGAAAATTATTTTTATACAATGCCTTCTAGTTAACTCCATTTTATCCAATTTACCAAAAGTAAATAATAGCAGATCTAATATACTGTAAGATTCTATCATCTTTAAACCTTGGCTGAAATCAACAGGCATTTACAAAACTTGCACTATTTTCTTTCAGAAGGAATGCCATCTCTGGAACTTTACTAGTGTCATTACTTTTCTTAAGCTTTAGTGACATTCTTCCATCTTCAGAGCAGAACATTAATCCCTCTTGGCATACTATTCCTGCAAACTGAATTAAAGTTTCTAACAGCTGGTAGATTCCTTTACCTGTCTCACAACTGGCACATCCATTACAGAATCAACATTATCTTTGCCAGTTTTCTCTAAACACTTTCCCTGTAATGCTTCCTTACTATGTCCATAGTTACAGAGATGAATCTTTCTTTATGCATATAAGTTATATAGCAGCAAGAGATTGTCACAATGATTAAGATTTGGGTACTTGGTGAATTTGGAAAGATAAATACACATAAGTAATTTAGTTTTTGAAATTGTTTTTAGCCAGATTACTCTCTTGGGAGAAACAGAATGACAATTCTTTTCCATAATCCCTATTTTTTTCCCCCGCAAATCCATTGTTAACTTGAAAGATCTTGGCAAGAATGTTTTTTGCTTACTCTACTTAATTTGAAGTGCTATCATTAAAAAAAAAAAACAACCTAATAGCTATGTCCTTTCCTCATGATATTAACAGTAACTGGTCACATAGCATATATCACTAGCATTTTCAAAGGAAAAGGGACCCAGTACTTACCTAAGACAATTTATTTTTGATTTTAGTTTAAAATCTATCTTGAATATATCTTCCTGCTTGTCTGCCGAGGGAAGCAGTCAATGTACTTTGTTCAAACATCCAATCTAAAGAATGTAGTCTAGTGGCTAGAAATGGAAACTAGAAATTAAAAGGTAAGATTTCTCTAGATTAATATGTGATCTTGGGTAAAGCATCTATCTTTATGGCTTAGTAACTTTCAAACCAACTTTCTCTTTTCTGACTTTTTTGCATTCATAAATACAAGTAAGGAAGGCAAAAATGAGGGGAAATTTCTTTCCTATTTTTCTAATTCTCTGTTCAGGAAAGGTTGGATATTTCCTATGACTTGTTTGAGTGAAATTGCTCATGTGTGAGCATGAAAAAAATCTAAAATCTAATGAGAATTTGTTTTCCTTAGCAATATACCCACAATAGCAATAGTAAAAGCTTTCCATTTTGGGAAGAGAAAAGATATGGATTACCAGCTTCATGCACATCCTCCCTTGTTATTTTTGTTGTTGATGATGATGATGATGATAACACTGTGCAGCCATTTTTCAGTTGTATCTAACTCTTTGTGAAGCCATTTTGGGTTTTCTTGGCAAAATACTGGTGTGGCTTGAATTTTTTTCTCCAGCTCATTTTTCAGATGAGGAAACTGAGGTTAACAGGGTTAAGTGAATTGCCCAGTGTCCCACAGCCAGTAATTAAATGAGGGCAGATTAGAACTCAGGAAGATAGGTATGATTCCAAGCCTACCTACTGCACCACATATTTGTCTTATGCTTTCTTTGGAGTTACACAAAAAGTTAGTGCTCATAAGTAAGGCCATGAGAAAACAAATAGCATACATCTTTCATTCTCAACTAGTACCATCTCAACTAGTACCAGGATATAAGAAGTAAATTAAAACAGTACTAAATCAGCACAAACTGCATTAGGACAAGCATCCTTGCCTTTGACCTGGAGCCAGCAGAAATCTTTCCTCCAGAAGTTTCAGGGGGTGGAGCTTGATAATCTATTGTTCACCAAGTACAGAAAATAAGGTTTGAGATTTAGTAACTAAGTAATAGTTATTTCCAAATGATGTAATAATATCTGCCTATTGGTAAAATTTCTGTAAGACCAAGAAGTGAAAAGTGATGGACAAAACTCATGCTTTAGAAGGACACCTGATAAGAAATTTGGTCTTCCACATTGAGAAACTGTGACCCTATGTTAGTATGAAAAGATAACTTCCCAATTGGAACAGATTTATAATGTGTTATTTCAACTCACGCATGCTATCTTGCAGTTTATGTCCCTGTTTCTTTCTTTTGATCTTTCCCATATGTATAAAAAATGGAAGGATAAGAAGCATTTATATAGTGCTTACTAAGTTCTATGCACTATGGTAAGCACTTTACAAATACTGTCCTGTTTGATCCTCACAACTTTGGAAGACAGATGGATTATTATCTCCATTTTACAGTTGAGGAAAAGTCATACAGTTATAAAATGTCTGAAGCCAGATTTGAACTCAGGCATCTTCTTTTAGAACAACATGCTTACAGAAAGAATAAAAAAGAAATACTTCCATAAAGCACTTCTTTTCCAGCCTATCAAACAAAGAAGCATTACAGGGATGTAAATCATCAGAACAAAATAGTCTATATTCCTTTTAATTTCAAGAAAGGTTAGAAACCTCCAAAAATGTTTTTACATCCTTTCTGTAAATGGGGTTAGATAGATCCTTACAAATCTAATCCCAGATTCATTATTCATATATATTTTTTATCTTTGGCAATGATTAAGGGCAATGATTCACATAGTAGACAATTAATTGAAATGGTTGTTGATTAGTTGAGTAATTGACTAACTCAATGACATTTCAAATAAATCAGTGGTAATGATGATAATGATCATGATGATGATAGTGGTGGTGGTGGTGGTGATGGTGAGGGTGGTGAAGGTGGTGGAGGTAGAAGCAGATCTGTTCACAAGAGCTTCTTAATTTCAAAAGCAAATTCCAGTAAATTACTCCTTCCTTCCTTCTAATACCTTCTTTAAACCTTAAATCTTCATCACACCTCACAACCAAATTAATGGCACAGCCTGTTTTTGCACTCATACTTTTGACTTAAATAGTACAGAAAGACTTATATCAATCTCAATGTGATAGGATATAATGGAGTACTCATTGTATCCTTAGAATATGAAAAAAGTGTATAACATCCACAATCTTTCCTAATAATTGAATTGGTTTTGATATCAACTATATTTCCCCACATATAGAAACCTATAGAACTCAAATCATCAGGATGACTGTCTCTATTGCAGAGACAACTTGACAACTTAGGACATTTATATTCTTCCTGGGAACTGACAGATTTTCTAAACTCTTATGTAGAATATCTTAGGCATTTTGCAAATGATATTTTATAGCTTGTGAATTATGACTGGTTATAAAATCCAAGATGCATTTCAACAAGAGAGTCCTTGTTTCCTAGAAAGAACTGAAAAAAAATTCCAAACTGCTATAAAAAGAACTCTAGAAGAGTTCATCAGAGGTCATGGAAGTGATGGGTTAAAGAATGGGCAAGGTTGGTCATAGTATTCACCATCCAGTGTAAGAGAATAGGGATGATGAAATGAAGAAAAAAAAAATCTAGCAAATATAAGAGCTGCTTATACAAGTATATCTTGTTAGAAATCATAATTTATCCCAAATACAAACAGTAGTTAAGGATATGGTTTTGAGGATGGGATGGACAGATATTTTACTAGAAAAATACTCAAAATTAGAACTACAGAAAGGCATTCTGATCTTTGAATCATTTACAAATTGTTCCCATCAATCCTTTCCCAGATCCTATGGCCTTACCTTTCATTCCAGCAGTAAGATAAATTATATAAGAAGTAAATTAAAACAGTACTAAAGGTGGAAATGAATTTAACAAGTAAAATAGTTGAAAAGACATGAAATAATTATTTAAAATAACGTTGAAATTTCTCTATAACAGGAAAAAGCATAAAGTGATTTTTTTCACTGAGCAATTGGCATTATTACTTTTGTAAAAACCTACAAAGACCTGTACTTGGTGCTGTTTCAAATGGTATGGTAATAAACCCTCATTAATTTTGATTCCACTAATTCATAATGTATTACTCAGTAATTTTGATAGGGTCAGGGATATTGTTTAATTTTGTGTAATAAGTCTCTTCACTCTTAATAGGTAAGGCAAATTATTAATAATACAAATAAGTGCCATGGTTCCAGTATAAGAATTGTTTGCAAGTACTTGAAATGGTAACTTGCATAAAAATACCTAATAAACTAATTTTCAAACATCTTTATTAATACTGTAAATAAATAAGGATTCAGCAAGAGACAGAGAGACAGAGATAGAAACAAACAGAAACAAACAGATAAGAGGAGAGACAAGGAGAGAGATAGAGACAGAGAAAGAGATTAGAGAAAAGAGCATTCATTATTCTATGGGGGAAACAACATATATGTTGAAAATTAGATACAGGGGCAGCTAGATGGTGCAGTGGATAGAGTACCTGAAGTCAGGAGGACCTGAGTTCAAATGTGACCTCAGACACTTTACACTTCCTAGCTGTGTGACTTTGGGCAAGTCATTTAACCCCAATTGCAGAAGCAACAACAACAACAACAAAAAAAAGTTACAAAACACTTTTTTACTAAAGTTTTTTTTTATTTTCAAAACATATGCATTTATAATTTTCAACATTCACCTTTGTGTTTCAATTTTTTTTCCTTCACTTCCCCCCACGTCCCCTAGCTGGCAAGTAATCCAATATATTAAACTTGTGCAATTCTTCTATACATATTTCCACAATTATCATGGTGCACAAAAAAATCAGATCAAAAAGAAAAAATGAGAAAGAAAACAAAAACCAAGCAAACAACAATAAAAAGGTGAAAATAATATGTTATGATCCACATTCCATCCCCACAGTCTTCTGGTTGCAGATGGCTGTCTCCATCACAAGATTTTTGGAACAGCCACATCCTTCAGAATTGATCATCGTATAATCTTCCTGTTGTTGTATACAATGTTCTCCTAGTTCTACTCACTTCATTTAGCATTAGTTCATGTTAGTCTCTCCAGGCTTCTCTGAAATCATTCTTCTGGTCATTTCTTATAGAACAATAGTATTCTATAACATTCATATACCATAGCTTATGGCTATTCAGCCATTCCCCCAACTGATGGGCATGGGCTGTTTCCAGTTTCTAATCACTACAAAAAGGGCTGCCACAAACATTTTTGTATATATGGGTCCGTTTCCCTCCTTTAAGATCTCTTGGGGATATAAGCCCAGTAGTAACACTACTGAATCAAAGGATATGCACATTTTGATGGCCCTGTTGGCACAGTTACAAATTGCTCTCCAGAATGGCTGGATCAGTTCATAATTCCACTAACAATGTATTAGTGTCCCAGTTTTACCACATCCCCTCCAACATTTATCATTATCTTTTTTTGTCATTTTAGCCAATCTGAGAGGTGTGTGGTGGTACCTCAGAGTTGTCTTGATTTTCATTTCTCTGAACAAAAATGACCTAGAGCATTTTTTCATATGACTATAAATGGTTTTAATGTCTTCATCTGAAAATTGACTATTCATATCCTTCGACCATTTATCAATGATACAAAACACTTAGCAATTTCAGGGAGATGGTGGTAGATGCTGGGAAAATCAAAGTTATCAAGATTGATTTCCTGTAGGAGGTGGCACTTTTAGGAACTCTGTAAGGCAATATCTAGAACCTGCATATGCTAAGACAAAAAGGCATGACCTCAAAGTGCATAGACATGGTTAGAAGAATTCTGGACTTAAATTTGGATGGCTTGATTTCATATTTTAGGTCTAATATTTAATAGCTGTGTGACCTTGAGATCATTCAACCTCTCTGAATTTTAGCTTCTTCAGATGAAAAGGTGCATAAGAGTAGACTCACCCCCTCAATAAACATTCATCAAAATAAGTATCTCTTTTACCTTTACAACAGTTCTTTTTCCTAAACGCTTATTAAATGGTTTGTCGAATTGAATTACAACTACAGATTTACCAGTCACACCTATGAACATTCATGAGCAAGCCTCATTACTTCCTACAAAAGCAAAATGAACTTCTAAACAAATTTCAAAAAAAATTTTGCAGAATATTTACCTCAAGTATTTCTTAACCTAGATATAATATCTATTATTTAATTCTTACAAAATACACAGGATAATTATGGGCAAAAATCAGGTGGGGGAGGATGATAAAAATGAAATGAGGGGCTAATTGTTTATTATTTATTATCAGAGGAAGGTTTAGAATTTAAAGATTCTACTCTATATCAGTGAGTATTTTTGTCCTCTCCCTAAAGAACTGCTAACATTTATAAAGCTAAGCTTTAGGAATAACCTTTAAAATACTGCTTACAAAGATGTCACCAGGGATACACTGAAGACGAGCAGGCTAAAAAGTTTTCATTTTCTAACAGCAGGAGAAAGAGAGATGGAGGGACTAAAGAAACCAAGAGGGAAAAGAGGAAAGGAGGCGGAAAGAGGGGGCGAGAACAAGAGAGAGATTTTAGCAGAGCCTCCTGGAGATAATGTAGTTGCCTAACAGTGAGAATTTCAGGGACTGTAGCAGTTTGGGAGAGATGTTACCAGGATAAATAGCTCTTTCAGTGTCCCTCAATTAATATCACTAAGCTAGCTACCCTGTGGAGGTATAGGATCTGCCCTACCAGAATTAATCCTCTAAAATAATCCTTAGATTATGTTAAGCAGTAATGTCTTGCAATAGATTTAACTTCCTTCTAAAGAAATTCTCCTCTAAAGAGTGTTTTGAGAATTCTATGAGGAAATAACATCACTTTAATTATTGAACTACCAAGTTGAGTTTTGACTTATCAATAGTGCTTATTTGGGATCCTTTTCTAATCAGTTTCCTAATTCTTACAAAGGGTCAAAAAACTAAGCATTTCCCAAGTTAGATGCTCCTCTTCTCTATGACAAGCATGGAATGTGCTTGTACTAAAATCAATTTAATCTTATTATTATGAATATATCCCATCCATTCTGCTCACACACCCATATACCACTTTTCTAATTTTCTACCACCCATCCTCAAAAATAAAGGGTTTTCTTTTAGAGTTAATGTTACAGTAAAAAAAAAAAAAAAAAAACTAAATTATGGTGAAGCTGGGTCAATTATTACAATTACGTTTTTGACCAAAAAACTAAGGAGAGAGGATGCAAACATGCCATTTGCAATTCCAGTTAGTTTCCCACTAACTGTAGATGACAGATTAGTTTCAGGGTTGTAATTATATATTGATGGAATTGACTCAGACAAGTTCTGAGGTTTCCAAAGATGGACTATGGCTACCCTTGTGCACAGAGGGCTTGGCTATTTCTGCAGCTACCTGTCATGGTAAAATGGACCTTAGGACATAAGCTTCAAGTGAGATTGCATTCAATCAGAACCACCTAGCTAGCCTCTTTTCTGTGATTCTTTTCATCTGTCTTAAAATGAAAAACAAAATCCAACCTGGATTGAGAACTCAGAGTGAGTCAAACTAAACCAAAATCCAGAACAAAGGGCACTGATTTACAGAATATCCAAACAAGTCCACATTTAGCTAAAACAAACTGAAAATTACAGGCCCCCCAAAAAATTCTGAGTTGACTTGAAACAAAACACCACCTCATTTGAAAAATATTTAATTTAATGGTTATCCTCATATTTTTACACAAACAACTCATAGTTTTTTTTTTTACCACTACAAAAAAATCTGTTATAAATATTAAAAAATGTGTGTATGTGTATATATGTATATATATATAAATATACATACACATATATAATATACATAAAAGAACCTTTCTTCTTTCTTGATCAAAGAAATAATTGTCTTATAATATTAATTTTTAAAAATTTGTTCATTGACAAACCTTTTTAATTTTATATAAAATAATTTATCCATTTTATTTTCCATTATTCTGTTTCTTGCTTGATCATGAAATTTCTCATACTCATAGATCAGATAAGTTTTCCATATTTTTCTACTTTGCTTAAAATATTGTCTTTTATGTCTAGGTCATATACTCATTTTATATCTAGATCACAATTTTTGGGATATAGATCTATCAGTGGTATGACTGGATCAAAAGGCAAGTAGTCTTTATAGGCTATAAGGGTATTAGTCTATATAATTCCAAATTGCTTTCTAGAATGATTGTATCTATTCAGAGGTCCACTAACAATGCATCAATCTATTTTCCCACAACTCTTCAAGCATGTATCATCTTTTTTTTGCCTATCATCTTTGTCATTCTAATAGGTATGAGGTAGAATCTCAGATTTGCTTTAATTTGAATTTCTCTAATTAGAAGTAATTTGGAGCATTTTTTAAATATAAGCTAGATTTCTTCCCATGAAATCTTTCTATTCATATCCTTATACTGTTTACCAATCAAGAACTAGCTATTTTAAAAAATAAATTTAAATTAGTTTTTTTATATATTTTGGAAATGATATATCTATCAGAAAGGGGGAAAAGGCTGCTAAGGTTTTTCCCCAGTCAATTCTTTCCCTCTTAATCTTAGTTTTATTATTTTTTTGGTCAAAGACTCAAATTTTATATAATAAAATTATTCCTTTAATTTTCTATGATTCTCTTTATTTTTTTTTTGGTCAATAAATTTCTACTATCCATAGATCTGATAGGTAATTTATTCCACATGTCTCTAATTTATTTATGTTGTGATCTTTTATATCTGGCTCACAAACTCATTTGGAGCTTATCTTTATATAAAATGTGAGGTGTTGGTCTAAATCTAATTTTTTCCATACTACTGTCCAATTTTCTCTGGAGTTTTTGGTCAAATAGTGAGTCTTTATCCTAGGAGCTAGAGTCTTTATATTGTTGAATACCAGGAGATACATACATACACACACACACACACACACACGTTTGTTTTTGTATGTTGTACACTAGAGCTACTTCATTGACCTATTTTAACCAGTATCAAAATATAATGACTATTGCTTTGTAGTATAGTTTGAGATATGACATTACAGACCCCCTTCATTATCATTAGTTTTCATTATTTTTAGAGATTCTTTTCCTAAATGGGATGGCTACTAATTGAGGAATGACTAAAGAAATTGTAGATTATGAATGTGATCAGATACTAGTGTGAAGAAAGAAATTATTTCAAAAAGATATGGAAAGACAAGAACTGAAAAAGAGCAAAGTAAGCAAAGATAGAAGAAAAAATTATATCATAACATAAATATTATAAAAATGAAATTTTTGATTACTTTTATATATTTAGGAGGAATGAAACAACAACTAGGAGAACAATTTTACAATAACAAACTTGTAAAAAACAAATGACTTTGAAACTTATAAGACCTATGGTGACTACAATGACCAGTTGTAATTCAGACCAATTATAAAACATGTTATCCATTTCTGAGGGTGTGGAATTTTACTTTATTGTTTTGACCATTTATAAAATATTCCCCATGAAATATGAGTAATCTACAAATTTAGTCATGGCAAAAACAAAACACAGCAATAAAACTTTAAAAAAATAACAATCCATTTTGTCAATAGTATATTGAGTTTGGTTTCATGATTTGCTGTTCTGTGAAATGTTTTCTGGGGAAAACATCTTGGAAATCTTATAATTAAACTCAGTATTTACTTCTCATCTGTCTATGTAAGGCTTTATTACTCTATACTTAATCTAAGACAAAATAGAGAATTTTTTCCCTCTCTATATTTATAGCATCCATTGTATTACATGGTGCTTTTGACTTATAAAAATACTTAGGCAAAAGCAAGTCACCTATCCAAGTTTTCAATAGTCAAAGATTACTCCAGGAGCTAGACTGTATTTAGTATTAGATATTTTTCAAATAGCTCTCCATTTATTCATCTCAGACAGAGATAGATAGAGAAGGAGAGAGAGGGGGCAAATGAAAGGATGGGAGGAAAGAAAAATAGAAAGAAAAAAAGGAAGAAAAGGAGGGAGAGAAGGAGAAGAAAAGAATCATCTCTGAAGATTCTCTGGCTTATATTTAAATCTAATTCAAGTCATCCTGTATGTAGAACAGGAACAGCTAGTGTCATATTTTCTTCTCTGTTCTATTGCTCTCTGTAACGGGCTTTCAGGAAAGGGGCATGCAAATCCCAGTGATTGATTGGCCTTTTTTACTATGCTCTTTCATGTGTGCTCATCTTGAATGGATCTATTTCACAGCTTTTTGAAGCCCACACACAGAAAATTCATGCATGATCTGAAGCCAGCTTGAGAGTGTCAGGCTAACAGCACAGATGTCCTAGTCCTAGACATGGGGAGCAGCAGCTAAAAAGCAGAATGCTTGTGTTGCTTGAATGGCCCAATGGGCATCATTCCAATTTTAAAGCTCTTGTAAAGCAGGTTGACTCAAAGGAAAGCATATTTTCCAAATGAATATTCTGAAGAAGGCCTGTTGCAGTCAGACCCTAAATTTGTGGATTAAGTGATAATTAAATGTCTGCATTTTTAAGATACTCATCCATAAACAGGACCTAGACAGAAGAAACAGCAGAGTTAGAGATTGAACAAGTTCAGAGTCAAGATAGATTCAGGAATGGGAGTGGATATTAAAACATTCTGCAATTTGAGGGATAAATCTTTCTTAAGGTCAAAAATTCACCCCATAAGGGTGGCTTTTGTTTTTCTGAATGCAGAAGAAACCAAATGGATTATGTGGAGAAAAAGTCAAAGTGCAAACTTAACAGAAATTTACAGGAGCACAATATTTTTTTTAAAATTTTGAGCACTTGTGTTATTTTTAAGCCTAGAGAGAAAGAAAGAGTTTGCATGAGTCACCCTAGGAACTAGAAATACAATTAAGTGGAACTCAGGATGTTGTCTCAGGTCTCACACTTTCCCTACCTTGTCCTAGAATGATAGAGCTGGGATAACAGGAAGGTGGCAAAAAATATAATAAAACCATAAGCAACATTTTCCTTTTAACTAGAAGAAGCATTAATTGGTAAACTTTTTAAAGATTGGGAATGTTTTTAACCTTCAGTTTAAGTACAATGTAGCTAGAAAAATAGCACCATCATTATGTGTAATTTTAAATTTCATAGTTTCTCATGTGTTTGTGTATCATATAGACTACATACCCAGGGATTACTACCAAACATTATAAAAGCATTATAATTTTCACATTTAAGTATAATATTCATGAATTTTTTTTATTTTAATTAATTTGGATTAATTTATTAGGGACTTCCACATGAGGAAAACCCTCTATTGATGCAGAGCAATACTGAGAACTTCCTGGGACATTGAAAGATTAAGCAACTTGCCTAGAGTCACAAAAACAGTATGTGTCATAGTGGGGATTTGACCCAGCCCCTTCTCACTTTCCAATCACTACAGCAGTATGTGAATTTTGCTGCTGCTGCTCTGTGGTAGCAGGAGATCCCACAGGAGAGAAACTACTGCTCTTGGAGTCAGGAAGATCAGGGAGAACCAGATACTTAAAAGTTATGTGACACTGAGCTTCTTCTTTTACCTTTACTTTCCTTAGTTTCCTCCTTTGTTAAAATCTGTAAAACATAGCTTCTAGAGTTGTGAGGACCAATAGAGATAAAATATGAAGTGCTTTGCAAACCTTAGAGCACTAGAAATGCTACCTATTATAATAAGTAGTATTTGTTCAGCAGATTAGATTTTTAATGTTTTAGATCTTATGTACCTTAAGGGCAGGAACTGCTTTTTGCTTTTTTCTGTATCCCCAGCAGTTAGCATAGTGTCTGACATATAGTAAGAATGTATTGATTAATATTTCGGAAAGCTCTTTATAAATATTGTCTTATTTTATCTCCATTAAAAACTTTTAATTTTAAAGTGCTACAAAAATTATTATTCATCTCTGCAACTACAGCAACTGGGACATAATAAGTTAAGTAACTTGCACAAGGTCATACAATAATAAAAAAATATCTAAATTTAAAATTCAAATACAGGTTATCCTAAAACTATGTCTAGCACTCCATATGTTTTCTTCAATAAAATTATCTCAAGTTGATATTACTTAGATTTCAAGTTTAGACATTTGGAGGATGATCTGATAAGCGATTATTTTTCCAGAATTCCTTCCCATATCTTTTCCTACATCGACTTTTGACCCACAAAAAATACTTATCATCATTTTAAACCTAATCCCAAAGGTTACATTTAATGATCTGATATCATGAAAATTTCTCCTATTAGGAGAGAATTTAATTTAATTTAGTCTAATATTAAAATTTTAAATATTTTATTTGAGTCTAAGTCTCTTGATCCTGCCCAAGCTAAGAGTAGAGAGACCATTCACGAACCAACTCCAATACTGACCAGTATGCTAGCATGCTCTAGCTAGCTTGTAATCAGGTTGTAATCTGGTCTCATTTTCCCCTCCTTAGACAGGTGGCCCCTTACTACAGGGGGTTCCCATACTGGTGGCATCTTTAACGCATATACCCTAATTTCCTTTAGTCCCACTGTAGCTCAGAATTCAAACCCAAAGGATCCAACAACCCAAATCTGCCAGAAAGCAGAGACTACATATATTTATTTCCCTTTCAAATGCCCTACTTACTCCCTTATTGTTTTCTTCAAGTGATGCGCACTTAAGCAAAGGCAAGGATATTTATAAAAAATTAAATGAGGAGCACCTACATCTGACTAGCCTTCGCAAAGACCTAGAAAAAAATGTAGTACCTACTTGAATTACATGGCAATCATAGATTCAGAAAGCTACAGCTGGAAGAGTCTACTGCAATCATCTCATATTACATTTGAAGAACCTGAAGCTTTGGAATTTAAATGACTGATCATCCTGGTTAAAAATTGCATACGTAGTACTGAAATTTTCAAACTCTCACTCCAGGATCAGTGCTCTATACCCTCTTTACAGTGAAATCTTTTAGAAAAAGATGTTGTTCCAGATGTGCATTTTATGCTTGGATTTTTACCTGAATTAAATATAAAATTGCACAGAGATATTGCAATATAAAATTGCACTGTGCAATTGCACAGTGGGCATCTAGATGAAGCAAAAGCTTCTGTCTATCAGAACAGCTTCAGCATCATGATCCCTCATCTCCTGAGACCTATCCATTGTCCAGTCTCCACTAGTTGAACCTGGCTAGGTATGAAATCAGTCACACTAATAGGATATGTGTGAGTGCTTGGCCCTCTTATTTCTCTGCTTCCTCAATGGTTCACTGGAAATCAGGCATATAGTTTTTAAACCTAAAGGGACTTTATTGAAGTCAAAATGCAAGAAAACTTGACCTCTGTGCTGATTTAAGCCACTGGGTTCACACCTGACAGCCCAGTAAGAAATCAGGCTGCCACAACTAATTCTCCAAGTGTAGGGAAGGAAGCGCCAGCACAGAATCATGATGGCACATGATACAGCTGGATAGGAATAGAAAGGAGAAGAATATGAACACCAGAAAAGCATTTTAACACTTGCTAACCTTGTTAATGTTGTTACTTCTTTTGAAATAATCACTTGGACAACTTGCAAAGTTGGACTTTGAATCTATTCAGTAGATTATTGATGTTTTGGTCTAATAATCAGTTCAAATATTGGAAAGGTCAATCACAGATACAGGGTTATATAGGAATACAGGTTAGATCACACAATCAGTATTGATTTCTACATAGAGCTCCAACCAGAGTTTAGGATTGTCTTTTAAGTCTTTTTAATGGCCATCAGATGAGGCCACCATTTTTAGAAAGTTTCATGCAACTTTATTTTTATATTTTATCCATCATAACTTCAACTTAATGCATTATAACTACTATCATGTTTTATTAGACTTGAAGCCTCAGGCTGGTTAAGCAAAGGGTTCTTAAAAATTAAATAAATCAATAGAGAAGTTTCCTACAAAGGCTTCTGAGAAAATATAAGAAGTTGAACAATATAGAAATTTGGATTTTATCACAACTAACTATTCATATCATTCCTCTATAAGGATCCTTTTCTCCAGTCAGACTGGTCTATACCTTCTTCACCTAGATAGCTAGATATACTTATCAAAATTATACCCATCCTTTAACTTTACACAACCTACTTTTCCTGTCTAGGTCTCAGTTTCCCTATCAATAAAACAAGAGATTTAAATTAAATCATCTCTTAAGCACCTTTCAGCTCTGAAATCTTACAAAACATTGGGATTGGTAGTAGAAAAGTCTGTGTTCAAATCCCAGCTCTAATTCTTACTAGCTGTATAGCTATAAGCAAATCATTAAACACCTCTGAGAGTCAGTTTCTTACCTACCCTACTGTATCTATCTATCCTACTGTATCTATCTACCTACCTACCTATCTATCTCTATCTAGCCATCTAGCCATCCATCCATCCATCCATCTAGCCATTCATCTATTCATCTATCTATCTACCTACCTACTTATCTTCATATTTATCAACCTACATAGCTACCTCTCTACCTCTCTCCCTATCTCCCTCCTTCCCTATCTATCTATCTATCAATCTATCTATCATCTACCTACTTCTTTATCTGCCCAACTACTTATTTACCTACCTATTTATTAATCTATCAGTCTATCCACTTATTTATCTATCTAGATAGATAGCTATTTATTTACCTACCTACATATATATCTACTTATAACTATCTATATATCTATCTACATTTAAGTATATATCTCATGGGATTGTTAGAAAACTCAAGTTACATATAATTTTATATTGTCATTATACATATTTTAACGTTTTATGTATTGAGAAAACAGACCTGCAATTTTATGCTAAGGACTCCTTCTAAGAAAAGATCTTGTTAAGTATCTGCTCTGCAGTTTATAGTCTTGAAATAGTTTGAGTGCTCCTGATTATCTAAGACTCTTTGTCACAGAAAAAATGCAGATTTTCTGTAGTTGGTGAAGTTCCTCAAAAAGAGCTCTCTATATCTACAGATAGTGAAATGAAAGGGTTTTTTTGTTTTGTTTTGTTTTTAAAGAAGGTAAATGACAGTTCTCATCAATTACAATTCCTCCCTCCTGATCTGTGATCAGTCCAGTCCAAAGTAATCTGAAATTATACAATCTGAAGTGGGAAGGAATAACAGAGATCACCTAGTCCAACTTACCCAAAGGATGAAGTTACCAGTGATCACCCATCATGTAGCCTTTGCATGAAGGTAACAGTAGGGCACAAGGGATCTGGCAAAATCCAGGTCAGAGAGAGAGCCAAGTCTTTGACCACAAATAGAAAGCTAGAAGGCTCTCCATGGCATCTGCAATAAAACAAGGTGAGTGATCATATGGTCTAATATTTATAGCTGAAAGGGATCTCAGAAGCTATCCTATCCAATCCCCACATTTTATAGATGAGGAAAATGAACCTCATAGACTTTAAGTGACTTGCCCAAGGTTGCAGAGAACCAATATTCCTCTATTTTCACAGAACTTTCCCCATTCTCTCCTTGTGATCAATCAATAGATAATCGATTAGTCAGTCAACAAACATTAACAAAGACAACATAATAAACACTAGAGATTGCTTAAGATACCTCCTCACAAATTTATACAAAATTATTAAGATACCTCCTCACAAAAACATATTTTAATAGGGGACATGTATAAGCATATACAGTAAAAATACAGTTAATAAATACAAATATATACAAAGGAATGATATGCCAGGTAGTGTAGGATGAAGGGTATTAATATTGGGAGGAATAAGAAGGATCTGCATGTCCAAGATGATGTTTGGTCTTCATTTTAAAGGGAGAAAGGGATTCTGAAAGAGATGAAAATAGCATGCATTTCAGGCAAGAGAGATGGTCAGAATGAAGTTATGTAGATAAGAAATAGAATGTGGCATGTAAAGAAGGCTGACTGAAGGAGAAGGAGCTTGAGTCCAAAAAGATGTATTGAGATTGGGTCCTTGAGACAATAAGAAGCCAAGAATAATTAAGTGAGAGAGTCACATGGTCTGATTTTCAAATTAGGAAAATTATTTTGTGTAGAGAGCATGGATTAGACTAGGGAGAGCTTGAGGGAGGGAGATCAATTAAGAGGATGTTGCAATTATCTAATTGAGAGTGATGAGAGTTTGACCTTAGAAAGTAGCCACGTGAGTAGACAGAAAGGATAGGAGGTAGGAAATGTTGTACAGAGGAAATAGCAAGATTGATGTCTGATTAGATAGATATATGGAGTAAAGAATAGTGATGAATCCAAGATAATTTCAGTTATTATAATGGAATATTAAATGTATAATATTATATTGCACTAAAAGTATTTCTTCAAACATAAGGAAATTTATTTAATCAATTTTACTTTGGATTTGTTGAGCTGAAGAGATCTTGCAAAAGAAATGTCTGACTAAAAAAATAAAGATGTATGATAAAAAAAATTTATTGATGTAGGGCCAAAACTCAAGAGAGATATTGGGGCTAGACATAGAGAGACTGTTGAGTCATCTACATCAAGATAAAACATGAGTCTAAAATAAAGGCAAATTCTCAACATAGGATTTCACTAGCATAGAGAATTTCTGGTGGAAAAAACTCCCTCTGACAATGCAGATGAGCACCTGCTCTGAGACCAAGAATTTAAATGACTTTGATGGGGCCACATAACTAGTATGTAAGAAGAGAGACTTGAACCTAGATCTTACTGACTTAAATCTGTCTTTGCTGACTCTACACATTATACCATGGCTGCCTCCCATACTAATCATAATTATTTGTTATTAATGGTTGGTAGGACTGAGCAGGAAAATGATAGGAAAGGAATAAGATAATTTTTGTTATTAGAGAATTGATCAGTAGACATATCTTTTTTGTATGAATTATTTCTAGATTTATTGCCAGTGAAGTTAGGAGGATGAGCTGGTAAGGACCCCAAAGTTTTAAGCCTCAATTCTTAGGCTTAAGGCTCTGCCCTCTGGAACAGGCTTGGAGTTGATATTGCTTCTTTAACCCTAAATTCTTTTCTAGTTTTTTTATGAAGTGTATTGGGTATGGTTATGACCTTGTAAGCTTCAGAAGGTTAGGATATTGATTACCTAGGAAGTCTAGCAGCAAAGTCTACGTTGGAGCTTACATCCAGCCAGTCAATGATCAAAATCTTAAGGAATGATCTTATGGATCCAATCCAGCAATAGCTGAAACAAAAGCTAATCCATCAACTCTGCCACTTTTAGATATGAATTCAGTAGTACCAAAACTATGTAGAAATGGAATTAAGTCTTAGCCCATTCTCCCCAAGACAGAAATAATATAGAGGAGACCATTCCCAAAGGTATTGTTCTTGTTATTTTCAGAGTTAAATATCCTTTTGCAAAGTTAAATACAAAAAAAAAAAAGAAATAATAGATATAGTAGAAGTGTATTTTTAAGGCTGGTAGTGGGGAATCTGAATTTATATTTTGAACAAAAACAATAAATCTTATCTATTCCCACAATGACATCTTCACACACACACACACACACACACACACACACACACACACACATCTCAATCAGCAGCAATGGATAAATTAATGACTCCATCAAGCACTATCAGACATATGATCCATTTGGTTTTCGGTTGCTGGTGACACAAAGCCAGGCTACATGGCACCAAACAAGCTTGTATGGCTCCCTTGGAGGGAAGCCACAGTCATTTGTAAGCAGTTGTTATCAATAACCCCCTTTAATTCTTCACAAGTGTCAATTGGATGTAGGGAAGAAGAGGGTGAACAATTCATTTACTTATGCCCTCATGCTTCCCGTTCTCACTCACTTTGTCAGCCTCTTTGCTTACTTTGCAATGTCAGGAATTGTTTTTGTTGTTATTTAGTCATATCCAACTTTGTATGATCCATTTTTAAAGCTTTCTTGGTAAAGATATTAGAGTAGTTTATCATTTTCTTTACAACTCATTTTATAGATAAGGAAACTAAGGCAAAAAAGGTTAAGTGACTTGCCCAGGGTCACCTAACTAGTAAGTGTCAGGTCTTCCTGATTCCAGGTCAGGCACTCTATCCATTATGTCACTTAATTGTCCTTATGACAATGGAGTCACATTAAAAAAGATAGGGTAGTTTAGATGTCCAATTGCTTTAGTTAGTGGTAGGATGCTTCACTTAATTCTCTGTTGTTATTTGGTGGATCACTATAATATGTCTAGATTGAAGCTTATAATACAGTATTTAGGATAGTACAAAATCATGGATCATAATTCTTGAAATAGGAAAGTGTCATCATTTGAAATTCAGACAAAGAGAAAAACATCATAATCCCCAAGCAGAAAAACAGGCACTAGTGTTTTACCACTGACAGGTTTATCATTATCTAGTTGGACATTCTCAGTCTTAATTGTTATTTTTCAACAATGATAATTGTCACATTTAAACAACATACTTTATATTTCATAGCCAGCCACCAGTAGTCCTTGCTTCTATCTCATCAAGTTTCAGATTATTCAGTTATCAAAGTTTCATTAGACAACATATCATTGCTGTGGTTGAAAAATCTATTAATGAGCCAGACCTAGAAGGGCACAGAGATCTAAAAATTGGTTGAACATTGTATTTCCAAGATTGGATCTGTCTCTTTTTCTTGTGATTGGACAATTGTGTGTGTGTGTGTGGGGGGTCCCTAGAGAGGCTATATCTTGGGTATTATATTGATCAGGTCACAAGATAAAAAAAGTAAATTTAAAACTGGTGACAAACTGGCATCTCAAGCTCAAATATTGCCCAATGACAAAATGGTTCTGGGCAGCCCCCATCTCTCACTAGGAGCATTCTATAACATTAATGACATCTGGATTTCTTTCAAACCAGTGGATTTTGGACAGCATTGAAGGCTTTTTCCTTGAATAGTTCACAGCTCAAATTAGGAACAAAATTAGTCACTATCTCTGTATGTGATTCTTTTCACAGAAGGCTTCTTCTGAATCCATTTGCATTGCAAATGTCAAAACCCCTAAAGAAATAAAAGGCAGAAAATAAAGAGTGTATTTCTACTCAAGCAGCAATAATTCATTATCCAGCAATTATCTTGATAATAAACTTCCATTTCTCTATTTGGGAGATTTCTTTCATTATTGGAAATATCATAAAGATTGGAGACAAAGTACAATACTACTAGCTATCAACAATTTCTCTTTAAGGATAGACAAGAGAGTCTAATTAGTTAGTATTTCAGGAAAAAACTGAATGTTTGCCAGATGATTCTCATTTGGCTGTTTTTAAGTCCAGCATTAGATTGCTAAAGAAAAAAATAGGAATTTGAGTTCCAGGTAATTAACCTCCATATCATTTTTTTCCTAGGTTCTAATAAAGGTCCCTTGAACTCTTCATTACCAAGAAAAATTTGTCAAAACCAAGGAAAAATATTCAGAAGATTTCCCCTAGTATTATCCGTTTTCATTCCACAGTAACAACTTTGAAATAACAAATGATTGACCGATATGTGCAAAGGGGAAGAGAGGCTTATTGAAACAAGGCAAGACAGCAATCAGACAGAGCAAGGTCAGTGAAAGAAAGAAAAGTAATGTAGCAATAAAGAAAAATGCAGCAAAATCTCTGAAATCCCAGTCTTTCAGCAAAAAGACCATCTTTTTAAAGCATTAAAGAGAAAGGATAAAAAAAATGAACAGTGAAGATAAACCAAAAAAATAGTGTTCTAAAATACATCATAAAAGACTTGCTAATTAACTGGGCTTCATCGTCTGTTTCATATAGAAGCCAAGGTAGTATCAGGCATCAAATCGTTATGTTTACATTCATCTTTAATAGGACTGAACACTAGACCCCTGCCCATTTCTATTACTGCATTTTTGCTCACCAGAGAAGCTTGCATATTTAATATCTATTCCAAGAGAGCTCAAACAATAATTCCAGCATGATATTTCATAGGCCCTTGATAAATCTCTTAACAGTATGCCATTAAGTGTCTAAGATTTCTTTGAGTCTTTTGCACCATTAAGACACTAACAGACTGAGATGATCGATTTTCCTTTGTTAAGTCTCATCTGCTCAGGGTATATAGTTTCTCTCCAGTGTCCTCCTAGAACCACTTAAGAACTGGGGATCATCTTTCTAATAAGACCACATTTTTAGGTTCTGGCTTATCAACTTTTCAGCCTACCCACTTGAAACAATTTTCAGATTGCTTAGAAAAGCAGCTGAAAAGGAGAAACTTGCTCTGTGGCCTTAAGAATAAAAAAGAAAATTCACAAGAACAGAAAAGATTTTAAAAGTAGCTATTTTAGGGCAGTTATGAAATTATTACTCTTTTACAAATTTGGATCCTGAGTCATAGATTTAGGAAGGAATCTCATAGCAATGCCCTACCTATCTCTCTCAATCCTTAACTTCTATGGCTAAGGAAAATATATCCCAGAGAAGTTGGTTGCCAAAGTGGTATTTATATTCAATGACTGTAAATTTATTACTCCAAGGTCAAAACTTATTTCTACTGCACTATACTAAACTCCTCCAAATTGTATTGCATTCATTGAAATAGAATCCAGTGGGTTTGAGATAAGAAGTTTGGGCTATCATTTGATGCCCTTAGTCACCCTGGAAAGTTAAAAAAAATACAGTAAAATAAAATACAGAAGTGTTGCCTTTTATTTCTAATAAATTTGTTCTCCAGAGACCACTGAATTTCCTGGTCATCTGAGTAATTTCTTTCCAATTAAACAAGGAGTCCAGACTTTTTGGAGCAAATGCCTGTTATAATCTATAATTAGTGGGTAATTAATGACATACACACTACCAATACTACTCACCAAATGATTAGAAAAATAATACATGGTTTCATAAATCCTGGGAAAATGACTATAAATCAAATTGTAAATCAAATCATAAAATCAGGTTTGTTTGTTTTTTTTTGTTTTTTGTTTTTTGCTTTGTTTTTAAATCTGGAAATAACCTTAGTGATTAATTGTCTCAGATCTTTTATTTTACAAATAAGGAAACTGAAGCACAAAGTTTACATGTTTTGAATGTACTAGAGAAGCCTGTTCTGAGGATTTTCCTACACATAGAAAATGTCCCAATAGTACTGAATAATTAATGCATTCTCCCTATTTTTCTGTTTTTCTCTTTTTTAGCTTTTTTGTCTCTTAAAATATGTATTTATTTAAAACTAAACACAAAACAAAATAGAATAAGAAAGCAAAGGAAAATCCTTCCTATTTTTCTAGATTATTTCAATCACTCTTCCTTCATGGTCTGCTATTTTAAGGCTTTGCCATTTACCACTCTGGAAGGCCTCATTGTCTGGAACCTATTACTTCTCAACCTTGGTAATCCTTCCTATTCTCATTCTATTTTTTCTTCATCTATTATTAAAATGCTGAGTAACCCTAGAGAGTCACAAAATCAAGCTTATTTAACTTTATTCTGCATTTATAATCTCCATCAAGATCTTTTTTCTAATTAACCATTTTTCTACTCCTAATGACCTTCTCCTCAAACTCTTGCAGTTGTCCACCAATAAACCGAAAGAGATCACCCTTTGTCTTTTATAAGGGGGCGAGGGGAAGGGAGAAGAAGCATATCTCCTTAATAATGCAGAGTAAGGGAGGAAAGAGTATTCAGAAGGAGGATATGGTATGTTAAACAATGTTAAAAGTAATAGAGAAGTAAAGGAAGACAAGGATTAGAGGTAAAAGACCACTTTCTATTGTCTCCCCACTACAGCCTCATTTTCTCACCAATTTCTGATCAACTGATCAACTCAACTTCTGACCAATACCAGTAGAAAATAATGCTCCGTTCTTGATCCTTTTGCCTAATCTACTTAGAAACTAGTCTTCCATAGCACTGCTACTTCCTATAATCTCTTCACTGTGCTCCTTTCTTTTCCTTACTTTCTCTTCCTTCCTTTCTTTTTCTCTTTCTTCTTTTCTTTCTTTCTTTTCTTCTTTTCTTCTTCTTCCTTCCTTTCTTTCCTTCCTTCCTTTTCTTTCTTTCCTTTCTTTCTTTCCTTCCTTCCTTTCTTTCCTTCCTTTTCTTTCTTTCCTTCTTTCTTTCCTTCTTCTTCCTTCCTTTTCTTCCTTCCTTCCTTTCTTTCTTTCTTTTTCTTTCTTTCTTTTATTCCTTCATTTCTTTCTTTCTTCCTTCTTTTTTTAGAATCTTTTATCACTTATTAAAACAATTCTAAAATCCAGGACTTCCAAGAAGCTCACTCTACTTTGAGATAACTTTACTTATTAGGAATTTTTTTTTTTATATTGGACCAAAGTCCTTTGTTCTTTTAGACTTCTATTTTTAAGAAATGGTATTTATGTTTTAATTTTTTTAAAAACACCTTTTTTTCTGCCCAGAAATAGTGTATCTGATATTGAACACTGTTTAAAAAGTCTAAAAGAACAAAGGACTTTGGTCCAATATAAAAAAAAAAAAAATTCCTAATAAGTAAAGTTATCTCAAAGTAGAGTGAGCTTCTTGGAAGTCCTGGATTCTCTATTCCTAGTAGTCTTCAAATAAAGTCTGGATGATGACCTCTCAAGTATGTTGAGAAGAGAATCTTTGCTCAGATACAGCTGGATCAGAAGGCTCCTGAGTTCTTTTTTACTCCTAAGTTCTATGAAATCTAAACATTCTTTCTCATGCCAAACCTTTAAATACTTGAAGCTAGTGACCATGTCCTTTCTAAGTCTCCTCTTAATAGGCTAAACAATCACAGATCCTTCAACTGATCCTTGTAAAGAATAATGGGAAGGTTCTATATAACTATCTATCTGTCTAAGATTCTTCACTATCATCTTCTTGCTGTACATAGTGTTTCAGGTGATTGGATCAGTGAAGGGCACATCAGCCATGTTCTTTCTTTTCAGAGCCCCTTTATCTGTTGCTCCCTCTAGTTGAATTTAAGTCTCTTGAAGACAAGAACAATCTTGTTTGCTTTTATTTACTCCCCAATATTTAATCAGGTACAGAGTAAATGCTTAATAAAATATCTAGCCAGCTAGATTAGAATGACTAGGTGGTGAAGTGGATAGAGGATATGGCCTGGAGTCAGAAAAACATCTTCATGAGTTCAAACCTGGCCACAAATACTTACTATGTGCATGAACCTAATGATTAAGCAAATCACTTAATCCTATTTGTCCAATGAGTTGGAGAGAGAAATGTCAAAACACTTAAGTATCTTTGAAAACAACAACAACAACAACAATGAATAAAGTCACAGAGTCAAACATGCCTGAAAAATGACTCAACAAAGCCAGCTATATTTGTAAATCATTTCCAGCTGATTTCTATCTCCCCACAAGCTCATCCTATTGAACCTCATAACTGAGTTTGTATCTTTCCTGAAAACAGAAAGAAAAGGTCCTTAAGCTCTCCTGTGAAGACTTAAGCTAAGAAATGTATATTTGAGGAATTTATTTCAACACCCTATTGAAATACAAAGAAACCAGATTTAAACACACAGTCATAGCAACTTTCATTTCATTTCTCTAAGCCCACCAAATGTAATTTAGCTTTGTTTGCTTCCCTCCCTTCAAAAAAGGGAGAAAGAATCACTGCAGAAGGTAGCTTTTTCCCTCCAATGCTATTAATGCACCTTAAAAAGAACTTGAAGGCTTGTAGTGCTATTCCAACGGAAGTCTCCCAGAAAGGGAAAAAAACAAACAAATAGAAAAAACTTGGGGTTGTTCGAGACACAATACTTCCAGAAGAATTTGGATATCAAAAAAGGACAAAGTTCAAATTTATTTATTCACATCATAGTTCTCTCCCTTCCTTCTCCTGGATCTGCCTAATCCAGGGACTTAGGAAGATGTAATAATTGGGAGAAACAAAGTAGTAGGACATCTTAATAAAGTCCCCTCACAGAGGCAGAAAGATCTTGATTCAAATCTTACCTCAGATATTTACTGGCTTTGTGTCTCTCAACAAGTCATTTACCCTACCCTCTGTGGCTCAATTTCCCCATCTATAAATTTAAAGGATTTCAAATAATGATTTTAAGGCCTTCTAACATCTCATGTGGTGATATTTTGCTCCTGATAGGTGAGCTTCTGCCTTCTCTTATAGGAGCTTCCATGTTACTTCTGGGACTGATCCATTGCTACAATCTCCATTCTCCTTCCAGCTCCCCTTTATTTATTTTCTTTCTCAACCAAAATGCAAACTCCTTGAGGTGAGAGACTAACTTTCTTGTACTTGTGTCCCCCCAGAGCTTAGCACAATACCTAGCATACTGCCACAAATGTTCTCTCTCTCTCCCCCTCTTCCTTCCTTTCTGTCTCTCTCTGTCTCTTTGTTTCTGTTTCTGTTTCTGTTTCTCTATGTCTCTGTCTCTTTCTGTCACTGTCTCTGTCTCTTTCTCTCTTTCTCGAATCTCTGCCTCTGTCTGTCTGTCTGTCTCTCTCTCACTCCTCCCTCCATTCTCTCTTTCTCTCTTTCTTCCTCTCTCCCTTTGTTCCTAACCCTGTGCCACTGGGATTGTTAGGCTACTATCTCTGGAGCTTGAATTTCCCTTGAGGACTTCATGGATGTTCAGGTTTTAGTTCTTAAGTCCTTTAGTTTCTCCTCCATGTTCTTTGCATCAGCTCTTTTGACTCTGGGATCTCCCTCCTTTTTAGAAAGACCACTCTAAATTATATAAATTTAAAATATAGTGTCATGTGAACTGGGCATTCCTCATCCATAATAGATGGAGTTAATTCAATAGCACTTAGAACAAGAAAAGTTACTATTTTGTTGAAAAATTAATCTCCAAGAAATTCCTTAGCTTATTCCAAAAAAAGCATCAGTTCCAAGACAGAGGTCTCCTTGTGCTAACCTTGTTTATTAAAAAACTTATCGGGGCAGCAAAATGGTGCAGTGGATAGAGGTCCTGAAGTCAGGAGGACCTGAGTTCAAAGCTGATCTCAGACACTTAATACTTCTTAACTGTGTGACCCTTAGCAAGTCACTTAACCCCAATTGCCTCAGCAAAGAAAAGTTATCTTTGTCAAAGAAAACTAAAAGGAATCAAAAGAACACCAATTCTAATGCACTATAATTTTTCAGTTAACATTGTTAGCCATCCTTTCTTTTGAGATATCTTTTCCTCCCTGAGCTTCACAGCTAAGAACCTTTCCTGATTCTCTTGCTGTAGTCATGTTTCCTTCACTGATCTTTCACTTGCTTCTGGACTTCATAAAGTAGATATCCTCCTTGTTTCTCTTTCTTGTTATACATTCTCTCATCAATCTCATTCATTTTCTATTACTTTCACTGTTTCATGTACATAGATAACTCTTGTCTGTATTTCCATCACTGATCACTCTCCCAAGTTTCTAAATCAAATACTCTTTTACTTAAAGAACATCTCCCCTATATGTGCTTCCAAAAGGCCAAAGTTATCATATCCAAACAAACTTTCCAACCAATCCAAATGGATTATCGCCTAGTCTCATTTCCCTAGATAAGGACCATCCGTCTTTTGCTTAGATTTTTGGATCCTAAAATCTTCTCTTTCACATTTTACTGTATGTACTTTCACAGTGTAATGGTCACTTATTCAGTTACCCATCTTAGAAGCTTTAACGTGATCTTTTTCTCTTTCCTCTTCTCTACTAGTCTCCCGTCAGTTGCCTAGTGCTGTTGTTTCTACCTTTTATATCTATTCCTTTTTTTTTTTTTTTACTTTCACGACCATCTTCTCTAAATAAGACCTCTCATTGTTACCTGCCTAGACTATCATTGTATTAGCCTTCTGTCTATTACCATCTCTGATCTTTATTCCCTAAAAGCCATCCTTCTTGCTGCTTTCTTTTCGAAACCTTGGATTGTCTTCTAATGGGCTATTGTGCAAAATTCAGTTCCTTAGGCTGACATGGCAGCTCCTCCGTAGTCCTGTGTTTATTCTGCTTTTCTAGTCTTCTTTCATAACAGGGTGCAGAATGAACTATATTAATATAGTGTCCTAGGATCATAGCTACAGAGGGATTTTAATGTTATTTAATCCAAACCCCTCTTTTACAGATAAGTAAATTGAGATCCAAAGAAGCTCATAGGGTATAGATCATAGAGGTAATAAATACAAGCTCAGATTTTGACATACCAAGTTCAGACCTACAAGTTCAATACTCTTTCTAATATACCAAACTCCCTCTAGTTGTGGTCCAATTCAATTTTCTTCATTGCATTTTTATCAAACCAGAAATTTATTTCCCTAATTTCAATTCTTTGCCCACCTTTATATAAATGAAAGAGATTTTAGAGATATTCACCCTTGCTGAGGGAAAAATCTTGAATTATAATTGAAATCTTTAGATGAGAAAACTGTATCTATCTCACAGCATCATCTTCTACATTATATGAATTTACCAGCTTAAATTAAACCAAAGGTTGAGTTAGACTCCAAGGCCAAGCACCCACCTTTTTGAAGAATCTTATTAAAACCCTAAAACAAAACCCCAGAGATCTGAAAACATAGATAGGAAAACATGACCCATTTTAGAAAGTTATAATAACACACCAGCACCATCTATCAGAATAGTGATTTTTTTCCAGATGGAAGATAGAATTTCAGGAGAGGGCTGGTGTGCCTTGAAATATTTAGAAGACTGCCTAAATTAGATCATTACTTCTTTTTAAAGAACTGGAATGTACCACTGCTAATCGAATCTTTGTTCTGAATATATCCTCCTAACTATGCAGCCAAGTCATTATGGATTACCATTCAGATATAGCCTAGAAATGAGAAAGTGATAATGAAGACCCAGCAGTTATTAAATAAGTAAATCAAGAGAGATTTGATGGGAAACAGTGATGATCTGGCAATTTTGTCATAAGTTTTTAGTTCTAAAGACAGGCTTCATTTCCTTTCTATTAATGGAATGGCGCTCCTGCTTATAGAAAGCAGAACTTAACAAAAATATACCACAAGGTTTTCCTAGTACAAATAAATGAATGAATAAACAATTTCAATACTAGAAATAGAATATTACTAAATAGAAATAGAAGTCTCCTGCTTCTTCCAGGGTTAAGGGATTTCATGTAGACTGCATATCCATGGCAGTGTTGTTAACATAAGGTATTAAGTGCAAAAAACCTGAAATGTAGCTAATGGTATCCAATTCACTACTATGTCTTTCTATAATTTCCCAACAGAATGAAGCTCCTTGAGGAGATGAATTATATTGTTGTTGTCTTCATATATAGAATCTCACATTGTGACTTACACATAGTAAGCACTTGTTAAATGATAATTAAAATTAAATGAATTGAAATATGTTAAATTTTATGCTTTCAGTATAACATGATGTATATTATACAGATTATATGTTGGATTTACATTGAAGCTACAAAAATTATATTGAACAACTTCTAAGGTATCTGCCTCATTAACTTTCGTGGAAAAATCTCCTGACTTTATTTGTACTTTGTCCCTTTTAGGTCCAAGTCCAAAGACTTAAGTATTTTATTTAGCCATTTTCCATAGAGTTATCACATGACAGAATTCATGTCATTAGAAGTTGATGAACAGATATGCATTTGAACTGTTTGGCTGATAAGGACCTCTCAACAAAGAAATTTATGAAATAACAGCAGCCAATAAAACCATCTTGAAAGGAAAATGGTCGATGTCCACAGTACAATACAAGTATTTTCCCTTCTGGAGAGCAATTTGGAACTATGCTCAAAAAGTTATCAAACTGTGCATACCCTTTGATCCAGCAGTGTTACTACTGGGCTTATATCCTAAAGAGATTTTAAAGAAGGGAAAGGGGCCTGTATGTGCAAGAATTTTTGTGGCAGCCCTTTTTGTGTTGGCTAGAAATTGGAAACTGAGTGGGTGCCCATTAATTGGAGAATGGCTGAATAAATTGTGATATATGAATATTATGGAATATTATTGTTTGGTAAGAAATGACCAGCAGGATGATTTCAGAAAGGTCTGGAGAGACTTACATGAACTGATGCTGAGTGAAATGAGCAGGACCAGGAGATCATAATATATTTCAACAACAATACTATAGGATGATCAATTCTGATGGACGTGGCTCTCTTCAACAATAATATAAACCAAATCAGTTCCATTTGTTCAAAAATGAATAGAACCAGCTATACCCAGAGGAAAAACTCTGGGAAATGAGTGTGAACCACTACATAGCATTTCCAATCCTTCTGTTTTTGTCCGCTTGCATTTTTTATTTCCTTCACAGGTTAATTGTACATTATTTCAAAGTCTGATTCTTCTTGTGCAGCAAAAAAACTATGAGCATGTATACACATGTTGTATTTAACATATAGTTTAACATATTTAACATGTATTGGTCTACCTGCCATCTGGGGGAGGGGGGAGGGAAAAGGAGGGGAAAAATTGGAACAAATGATTTGGCAATTGTCAATGCTGAAAAAAATTACCCATGCATATATCTTGTAAATAAAAAGCTATATAAATAAATAAATAAGAAGTATTTTCCCCTCACTTTCCTGTCATGGAAGTGTTCTTTGCCTTGCATTTGGAGAGTTTGCCTCAACATCCGCTCTTCATTTTAAATCACACCTAATAGCATCCAAAGCAATTGCAAATTCTCTTGGATATTCAGCCTTCAGTTGTTTGGGTATATCATATATGTTTTAAAAAACAGAGACTATGGAATATTATTTTTCTGTAAGAAATGACCAACAGGATGATTTCAGAAAGGCCTGGAGAGACTTACACGAACTGATGCTGAGTGAAATGAGCAGGACCAGGAGATCATTATATACTTCAACAACAATACTAGATGATGACCAGTTCTGATGGATCAGGCCATCCTCAGCAACGAGATCAACCAAATCATTTCTAATGGAGCAGTAATGAACTGAACTAGCTATGCCCAGAAAAAGAACTCTGGGAGATGACTAAAAACCATTACATTGAATTCCCAATCCCTATATTTATGCACACCTGCATTTTTGATTTCCTTCACAAGCTAATTGTACAATATTTCAGAGTCTGATTCTTTTTGTACAGCAAAATAACGGTTTGGTCATGTATACTTATTGTGTATCTAATTTATATTTTAATATATTTAACATCTACTGGTCATCCTGCCATCTGGGGGAGGGGTGGGGGGTAAGAGGTGAAACATTGGAACAAGAGGTTTGGCAATTGTTAATGCTGTAAAGTTACCCATACATATAACCTGTAAATAAAAGGCTATTAAATAAAAAAAAAAACAGAGACTAAATAACATTAAGAAAAACTGAGAAATAATAGTCATTTCTAAAATTCTGGGTTACATAAAAACAAAGGATTTCTATTTAGAAATAGAATTTAGCAGGACTTGACCCAAACAAAATAATAGCCAAAACTCCATCTCTTTTACACAAGCCCTCCTGGCCTACCATTGTCTCTTTCTAATGTCTTACTTTAGTTTTCCATTTATAACTTTTTCACAATATTATTGGAGTTTGCAAAAACTAGGAGCAACTAGGACAGAATTTTTACCTTTATTATGAATTACCATTCAGCACCAACATGTCAAGTATCTATTACTGCATTCTATTGGCACAAATGCCAATGACTACTAGTCATAAAGATATATCATCTGGTGATAAATTATGAAAAACAATAACTTATAAGATCTTTCTCTATACCATTTATGGATAAAATATTTGTTCTTCCTTACCAAAACCCCATGAGATAGGTAAATATTATTTTATTTCAAACTAGTAGCTTTATCTAAAACTTAAGATGGGCAAACTAGAACTTATAATATCTCTTCCATCAAACCTGCTTCTCCTCCAAATTTTCTTATTTCGATTTAATGTATTATTTATTTCCTAACCACCTGTGACCATTATAAAAAGTAATGGAGATTCATGGTTAGTAATGGTTGGCAAGCATTTAACTAAATCCCCTCTTTTCTCTATGGCAAATATGAATGCATGTTTGTAGAATCCTATCATTTAAGATAAAAGAGTGACATGCACTATAAAGTTAGAGGTATTTGTCAATGGGTACTCAAAATGTTCGCAATAATAGGTCACTTGTAACACAAACATTAATGGCAAAACATAACTTGTTCTCAGAACATCATATGGAGCACTTAATAGAACTTTACTAGGGCTTTGAAGCAGGTGATCAACAACCTTTCAGTGATGCATGAAATATATCATGAGGCATAAAAGAAAATGATGTCATTGCTACATGTATGCTCTATTTTTAGAAAATCTTCCATATAAGGGTTTTTTATCTTAATGTATCTTCTACTTTTAAACTTCCTATTTGTAAATATTAGCAATGACTGAGTAATGTGTTTAATCATCTTCTGTGAAATCAGCTAAACTCTAATGTTGTTTGATTACATCTAGTCACAAAAATGCCAAGTGCATTATCATTTAGAGTGCTTTGCTTAAACAGCCATGCAAATGGGAACACCCAAAAATCAGCATACATCAGGAGAGACCTGAGTTTCCTTATGGCACAGACTTATTTTATTCCACTCCCTTCCTCTTTAAAATAATGCATTTTCCAGCACATCATTTCCCCAAATGATGATGATCCATCACCACTGGAGATTGACTCATGAAGCCCATTAATAAAGGTGAATATTCTCAGCAGATTTGCTCTTTGGGAAGGTACATTGGTCATGAATATATTATTCTTTGGCTTTTGCCAAGAACCCCCCCCCCAATATGCTTTTGCAAATTCTATTTTCCCTACTTAGGCACTTCTCCAGATAATAAATAACACTCACCCCTCCTCTTGATTAAATAGACATTCTTTTTATAATATATCAAAGTGAAGTGGGGGAAGGGAAGATTTTTTTTTCTCTCTCTTCTGAGCATCCAGAATTTAATGACTATAATTGAAACTACCCTGGACAATCAACTCCATACTCAAGACATGATCGTTTTCAAGCCAGAAGCGATATTTGAAGTCCAGTCCAAACCTTTCACTTTATCAATAAGGGAACTGCAGTCCAGATAATTACTCAAAGCTATATAGATCATAAATGAAAGAGGGTATTTGAACCCAGGTTTTTTTTTATTCTATATCCATTGGTTTTGCCATCAAAAGTACAATTTCTCCATTTAAAGTAACTACTGATAATATAAAATATTTAGGAATCTATCTGCCAAGGGAAAATCAGAAACTTTATGAGCAAAATTACAGACCACTTTTCACACAAATTAAGTCTGATCTAACCAATTGGAAAAATATTAAATGCTCTTGGATAGGGCGAGCAAATATAATAAAGATGACAATATTACCTAAACTAATCTATTTATTTAGCGCTATACCAATCAGACTCCCAAAAAACTATTTTAATGACCTAGAAAAAATAACAACAAAATTCATATGGAAAAACAAAAGGTCAAGAATTTCAAGGGAATTAATGAAAAAAAAATCAAATGATGGTGGCTTAGCTGTACCAGATCTAAAATTATATTATAGAGCAGCAGTTACCAAAACTATTTGGTATTGGCTAAGGAATAGATTAGTTGATCAGTGGAATAGATTAGGTTCAAGGGATAAAACAGTCAACAAATATAGCAACCTAGTCTTTGACAAACCCAAAGATCCCAGCTTTTGGGATAAGAACTTACTGTTTGATAAAAATTGCTGGGAAAATTGGAAACTAATATGGCAGAAACTAGGCATTGATCCATACTTAACGCCGTACACCAAGATAAGGTCAAAATGGGTTCATGACCTAGGCATAAAGAATGAAATTATTAATAAATTAGAGGAACATAGGATAGTTTACCTCTCAGACCTGTGGAAGGGGAAGGTCTTTATGACCAAAGCAGAACTAGAGATCATTACTGATCACAAAATAGAAAATTTCGATTATACCAAACTGAAAAGTTTTTGTACAAACAAAACTAATGCAGACAAGATTAGAAGGGAAGCAATAAACTGGGAAAATATTTTTACAGTCAAAGGTTCTGATAAAGGCCTCATTTCCAAAATATATAGAGAATTAACTCTAATTTATAAAAAATCAAGCCATTCTCCAATTGAAAAATGGTCAAAGGATATGAACAGACAATTCTCAGATGAAGAAATTGAAACTATTTCTAGTCATATGAAAAGATGCTCCAAGTCATTATTAATCAGAGAAATGCAAATTAAGACAACTCTAAGATACCACTACACACCTGTCAGATTGGCTAAGATGACAGGAAAAAATAATGATGATTGTTGGAGGGGATGCGGGAAAACTGGGACATTGATGCATTGTTGGTGGAGTTGTGAACGAATCCAACCATTTTGGAGAGTAGTTTGGAACTATGCTCAAAAAGTTATCAAACTGTGCATACCCTTTGATCCAGCAGTGTTACTACTGGGATTATATCCCAAAGAGATTATAAAGAAGGGAAAGGGACCTGTATGTGCACGAATGTTTGTGGCAGCCCTTTTTGTAGTGGCTAGAAACTGGAAACTGAATGGATGTCCATCAGTTGGAGAATGGCTGAATAAATTGTGGTATATGAAAATTATGGAATATTACTGTTCTGTAAGAAATGACCAACAGGATGATTTCAGAAAGGCCTGGAGAGACTTACACGAACTGATGCTGAGTGAAATGAGCAGGACCAGGAGATCATTATATACTTCAACAACAATACTAGATGATGACCAGTTCTGATGGATCAGGCCATCCTCAGCAACGAGATCAACCAAATCATTTCTAATGGAGCAGTAATGAACTGAACTAGCTATGCCCAGAAAAAGAACTCTGGGAGATGACTAAAAACCATTACATTGAATTCCCAATCCCAGGTGGTATTTATGCCCACCTGCATTTTTGATTTCCTTCACAAGCTAATTGTACAATATTTCAGAGTCTGATTCTTTTTGTACAGCAAAATAACAGTTTGGTCATGTATACTTATTGTGTATCTAATTTATATTTTAATATATTTAACATCTACTGGTCATCCTGCCATCTAGGGGAGGGGGTGGGGGGGTAAGAGGTGAAAAATTGGAACAAGAGGTTTGGCGATTGTTAATGCTGTAAAGTTACCCATACATATAACCTGTAAATAAAAGACTATTAAATAAATAAAAAAAGAAAAAAAAAGTACAATTTAATTGAGATGCTTTGAATTTTCAGTCATTGATTTCAAAAATCTAGTAACTAGACAGATTTCAAATTCACACTAAAAAGCTTTCTAATTTAAGCATCTAGGGAGCACTTAGAATCTACAAACCTGAATTCATTCAGCAAGAAATTTCATTAGCATTGACTACATTCAAGGCACTATTCTAGAAATTAAAGAAGACACAAAGAAAAATACATCATGTCTTTGACCACTATGACCTTATAGAGAAAGGGTTTTTAATTCGGGGTCTATGAGGGGGTGAAAAAATTTTGTATTATTTTCTTATTTCTAAATTATTTTCTTAAATTTTTTAAAAGTATATTCCAATACAATTCCTATGTATCTTATTTTCTGCATTTAACTACATCCTGAGGAGTTCATAAAATCCATTAGTCTACTAAGTAGGTTCATGACACAAAAAAGCTTAAAAAACAATATTCTTAATTTTTAAAAAAAGTGGGATTTATGATCATCAATATGAAAAAATAGTCTTTGTTATGAGACTGGATCATTTCAATTAGCTGGTCACATATTTCATCACAAACTCCATCAGGCTCACTAATTCACTGTTTCTATACTTCCAAGTCTTAAAATTAAGTTTGAGTATGAAAGCTTAGCTCTTCTACATTACATGGAAATTATCTTGAGTTGCTGAGTTCTACATCACAGGAACCTCAAGGTCTAGAAGATAACTTGATGATTCAAAGATGTAGACATTAGAAAACTGGGGCATCTGCTATCCAAGCAGAGAAGCTGTTCACAAGAAACTTAAATCATATGATTTATTCATCCATAGAAATTCAGGACTATCATATACCATAATGTGAAGGGATTGTGATCTACAATAATGGAGCCATTCATTCATACTGGTAAAATCATGTATCATTGATGAAATAATTTAATTTCCAAATACTATTCAGATATTTTAGAAACATATGTCTATTGATAAAGTGCTTTTTACCTTGACTCAGAAGCAATACCAAATGGTAGAGCAGTCCAATGGAATCATCATAGCTTCCTTGACCTTCCTAATAGTCATAATAAGAAACTTCACCACCTTTCCCATTCTCCTTCTCCTAAACCATTTCTTTCTGATGCGCTTTTAAATGTAATTTGGATTTCTATGGAACCTGAAATAGCATCTGATTTAAATATTAGGTGAACACTGATCTTAATCCTTAATCTGGGCTCAGAATTTGAAATGACTCTGTGAGGTTGAATCTTTTTTAAAAGAGCTTTTAGCTTCAGGAAAATATAAAAAAGCTAGACTGATGATTTTCTTAGTATAAGGGATTTCTTCCTTGAATATACATCATCATGGTTCTACAAATTATGATATTAGCTGCCTGATGCACAGAGACAAGTGATTTGTCTGGGATTACACTGTCAATATGTGTCAGACGTGGGATTTGAACCCACCCACTTGGTTATTACATAATATGCTTGTATTTGTTTTCTCCACTGAAAAAGATGCCAAATCCTTTAGCATCCAAACAGGCTATCTTTGTAATCATCTTGATGGTTAATTCTTTAGAAGTTAAAATAATGTCTTCTGAATTTACCTGGCTTGGACCTTGAGCAAAAGAAAGGCAGCCTATTAGCAGGGCCTTCCAGGTTGACATGGTCTTTTAAAAGCAGCTGATTTTACAGTGGTTAAATTATTAAATCAGAAAGATATGAGTTCAAATCCAGACTTAGACACTCACTAGTTATATGTTCCTGGGCAAATCAATAAACATCTGATTGCCTCAGTTTCCTTCTCTGTAAAATGGGAATAAGAATAGTACTTACTTTTCAAGGTAGCAGTGAGGATAAAATGAAATAGTATTTATAAAGAGCTATGCATTTAAAAGACCATATAAATGCCAGTTATTATTATTATTATTATATAGTTTTTTAACCAGAGCCTCTAAACTTGTTTTTGTTAATATTTTGATAACTGTATTTCAATATAATTTGTTTCCTTTATAATCCTATGTATTTTGTCTTATGCATTTAAAAATATTGGTTCATTTTACAAAATATTGGTTACATTTTACAATTTTTAGGTTTTTGTGATATTCTGGAATAGCTTTTTATAAATAGTCATTAGCTTTGGTAGAAGCCGAAATATAACAGATTTTTAAAGGAAAAAAATTGTGGGAAACTTTAAAAATTCACACAGACTAGCTGGGATCATATTAAGTGTTCTAGTTAGTGTCCAGAACCTTGAGAGCATTCAATCAATGAAAAGTGATGGCTCAAATATTTTTGAATAATCAAATTAAATTATTTTGACTTTTAATAGGTATTAGCAACCTGTTAAGCCTTGAGTTATTTGAAATATGTTTTATAAAATCCGGTATTTATATAGGAGCCATGCTGCAAAAGCATCTGGCAGCATAAAGGTGGTAATAAATAAGGATTTAAAATCTAGCCAAAATAAGAATTTAAGATACAAGAAAAATACAATGTGGGATGAGAAGGGAAAAGGATAGAATGAATTAGAGATCACTCCCTTCTGAAAGATTTAAAATGAAACACCAGCTTAGAGAATTAAATACTAAATTTAAATCAGTTGATAAAGATGGTACAAAGATACACCCCCCAAAAAAATGGCATTCCCAGATGGAAAAAAAATAGAGAAAAGATTGGAAGCCACAGAGAATGAACTGATTGTATCTGAATACATATTGAGGCATACTTTTTCTTTTTACTTTATTTTTCTTGAGGGTCTTTTTTGGGGGATGAGATCCATGTTTTCTTTAGAAACAGGACTTTCATTAATATATTTTGCATAATTTCACATGTGCTTCTGGAAGAAGAGGAGTGAGAAAGGGGGAAGGGAGAGAATCTGGAGCTCAACGTTTTAAAAACAAATGTTAAAAATTGTTTTACATGTAACTGGGGAAAATAAAATATTTTAAAAGATTGGGAGATAGTAGAAAATAGATCAAATAAACATAAATTTGTTTGCTGACTTTAGTATTACTAAGGATTCCTTGCTAAGGGATTAATGCTAAGACCATTAGAGAAAAAGACAGAAAGAAGAGACAGACAGAGGTCTGCCATGAGTAACAGAATTGTCCCTGAGAGTAAGAGTTCAAATTAATAATAATAATTGTTAAAGTTTTAAAAAGAATAATCAATTAAATGCAATGTCTAGAGGCCTACAAGCTTCGTTAGTCTATCAAATCTACAAGTTACACTGGGACTGGGAGATAATTAGTTGGTTCATTGGATAGCCTACATATATGAGCAGGTGGAATTGATTAGGGGTCCAAACAGGATATAGAGATGTTCTTTCATGGTTCACTCTCTTTTATAATTACCTACAATATTGTAAATAATAACCTACAATATTTAAGCACATATTAAGAGATACTGGGTCCCTTTTGACATTCATTCATCTTCTAATCTTTTTGTAATGTGCCTTCTTATTACTTGTTCACCACATTTTTCCATCTTCTCCTATTAGCTAATTAGTTGTAGTGTTTTTTTTTTTTTAACAGTTCCAAGTTAGTACTCAAGCTGCAGATTGGAGGGAAGCCAGCAAGACAAAATGGAAGGAATATTTATTGGTCAAGCTATGAATTTTTTCAGCCTTTCTGGAAAACAATTTGGACAATGCTACAAAAATTACCAAACCTTTGACTCAAGTATCCTACTAATAGAATTATAGCTTAGTAGAAAGAAATCAAAGAAGAAAGGAAAATATTTATATATACAAAATTATTTTAGACCCTATTTCCATGGTAGCCCAAAATTAGAAACTAAGGTATTGTTCTCATATTAAAGAATGATTAAACAAATTATGGTATATGAATATGATATGATGTTATTAAGACATAAGAAATGACAAAATGGTCAGTTTTATAGGAAACTGAGAAAATGTTTGTGAAGTGAGCAGAACCAAGAGAATAATTTATACAACATAAATAGCAGTATAGCAAAATATAACTTTAGAAGCCTGATCAATGCAGTGACAAATCATGATTCCTGAAGACTGAAAATAAAACACATCACTCCTCTCCTGACAGAGAAAATGGAATTAAAATGCAGACAGAGACAAACCTTTTGAGGCATGACCAATGTGGGGATTTGCTTTTACTGTACTATGCCATTTGTGATGAGTGATTTCTTTTTCCTTGGTTTCCTTTCCATTCCTTTTATTTTGTTCAACAGGGAGTAGGGAGCAGTAGTACAGAGCAGATTACTAAATTAAATATATGTTAATTAATTTTTTAAGTACAAAGAATGTTGTTTGTAATTAGAGGTTCTAAGTTCAAATCTTCCCTTTACACTTACTACTCATGGAATCTTGAAGACTCTATTTCCTCATTAATAAAATGAGGGATTTGAACCAGTAACCTCCAAGATCTCTTTCAGCTCTCAATTTATAATCCTCATTTGGTTTTGAATGAATTACAAATGCTAATGTGATTAGAGAAAAGAGGAGTCAGATAAACAGAGGCAGAGAGACCCAGGTAAGAAATGGAACAAATCAAAATTTTTCGTGATCATTCAGTAGTGGGATCAGGACAGAGAATGGCTGGATTTCTGATCTGGGTGAAGGAAGTATGGAGACAGAAACAAAGAAATAGAGGTGAAGAAAGAAGGAAGAAGAAGACAAAGAAGGGAAGAAGAAGAAAAAGAAGAAGAAATTACTTTTAACCTCTTCATAATGCTCTATTTATCATTTGCTACTTATCTATTCTATAATATTTTTTTATTAAAAACTTCATTCTGAAAAGAGGTTCATAGACTTCACCAAACTGCCAGAAGAACCCATGAAATAAAAACATTTAAGAATCCCTGTTCTAATTTGTTTTCTGTTCTCCTCTTGTCCTCTGACTCACCTAATTTTATTAAAAGCTTTAGTTGTGATTTGATATTTATAATTCCTAAATCTTAGATGAAGAGAAAGAGGTATTCCCTTCACCATTACAGGTCTCAAAGCCTCTATTCTTGCTAAATGACTTTTGTTACAAGCAATGGCCAAAAACAAAAATAAAAATAAAGCATCACTAGATGTCCATCATTCTGGTGAGAAACTTATCCAAGTTCAATCAGACTGGTTCTCACGTGATATTTCATGAACCTGAAGAAATTCAAGTTTGATAGGACTTGACCAAATTTGTGTTCTGATTACAAAGAAGAATAGTCTACAACTGGGTCCCTACGGCCTCTCAAGTGATCCATTTGGTACAGAAATCCCAACTGGTCAAATAAACAGCCTAAAACATCCAATTCAGATACTTCTTTTTTATTCCAAATTGAATAACATCTATTCCAAATTCTCCAATAATGATTCTTTGATGTAGCAGGTTCTCTGAAAGGGTGTACTTGAATCTAAGACAGGAGAGTGCTTGTAGTTAAGTACCTACTCGAGTAGCACATACTTGATGTAAGGTAATGATGTGGTCAATCTAGGTGGCCTATACTTCGGGTAATGTGGTGATGTGATGCTCTTCAGCTGCGCATGCCCTGTGTGGTGTCTTAATGTAGTTGTGCTGGTATTTTAGGGAGTCCCAGAGAGAGAGGGCACTCTCGGCTGCTATGATCTCAGCCCCAGAGAAGAATTCAGGCTCCAGACTCCAGAGTCTAGACTCTATCTTTGACCGGCCAGGTGATTGTATCGATTACCTCATCACTGCTCCTCTTCACCCTAGTTTCAGATCCCATTTATCTGGGTTTCTTCCATTCCCACCATATCTTCATATTCTCAATTGTACCTCACAGGAAACTCTTTATAGGGGAATTTATGTCCCATTTTTATCTCCTACGTTATATTCTCCCAAAACAAGACAAAAATATGAGAAATGGAGTATTGAATGGGTGGGTAGGTAGATAGATAGACAGACAGGCAGACAGGGAGGTAGAAGTTTTTCTAAAATGCCAGATACTGTGCTAAGTAAACTGTGACTACCGACAGGACAAAGGAGCAAGAAATTCAATGATAGAAAATAGATTTCCCTTTAAACTGGTGAATCAGAGCGTTAAGGCTATGTGGAAAAGAAAGTGAAACCAGAATAGTATTTAAGAAATGAGGGAAGAAACAATGGGAGATGGATTAGAGTACCCCGGAAGATTAAAGCAGGAGTATCTTTCTGGCCAGCATGATGGGATCTTGATCAGCAAGAGGAATTTAAGAATCTGGATCATGCAAGCAGTAAAGTTATATATGATGAAGACATGTCTATCATTATGTATTGCTGAAGTAGAGGGAAGAGATAAGTCATGAGAGGCAAAGAGGCTGGTGATTTTGAAGACTCTTGAGTTTGAGAAATCATAAAATCATAGCTCTACAACTAGAAGGGATCTTAGAAGTCATCTATTCCAAATCACTCATTTCACAGTTGAAACTGAGAGTTCAAGTGATTTAACCAATATCATGCAAATAGCTTATCTCCTAGGTACTTTTGAAATACAGACATACTGATTTCAGATCAGCACTTTCAACTAATTGAATACTGCCTTTCAATATATTCATGTATTAATTGAAATGCAAATATGATGGCTGAGATAGAGTGGGAGGAAGACTCTACCCTTAATTTTTTTTTTTTAAATAATGTAGGTCAATAGGCCTGAAGACCAAAAAATAATTGTGACAAGAAGCTGGACTGAGCAATGTAGTTAAAGAGAATAAATCTCTAAGAAGAGATTCTTGAAGTTCAATGTTGGGTCAGAAGTGAGAAGGACCAAAGTGTACATGTGCCTCCTTTTCCATCTACCTGACTATTTTTAGGGGTGAGGAAGGATTAGAGAAGAACCAAGAATTAGAGAGGATCAGTGTCTTCACTGAAGGGGTAGGTTTTCATTATTTCAAAGTGTTTAGAGAGATATTTTTGTACTCTTCAAATTTCATCCTTTAGGTATCTCATCATTTATTCTCTTGGATTTAGTCTTTATTTTAAAGTAAATTTATTTCATAAATGACAACTTGAAATTATACCCTAAAATTTCTCTAAGCATGCCTTCCTTTACTGTATGATGTGAAGAATTTTACAGTTGAAAATTTTAAGGAAGAAAAATTCTATATTGTTATTTATTAAATGTCTATTCTATGCTTGATATCATTCTGTGTCCTGTTAGATACAAAAAAATAAAAGGAGCATTTTCAGCTCTTGAAGACCTAAAAATATTTTATCTGTACTAAAAATCTTTTTGCTAAAAAAAGCTTGGAACAGCATTTGTTCAATGGTGTGAATTTGCTATATTATTCAATTTCCCTTGTCCCAAGTAGTTCAGCAAGTGAATACAGTGAATCCATCATTTTCAGGTACCTTATCCCACAAAGATGAGGACATACCTCATATCCCATAGCATCAGGTACTACATAATAATATTAATGACAACACCTTATATTTATATAGTTCATTATAATTTTCCAAGCTTTTACTCCTGTAGGGAAAATATTATCACTGCCATTTTGTGGATGAAGAAATAGACTCAAAATGGTTAAATTATTTGCTCAGGATCACACAGCAAGTAAATGTCAGTGTCTGGCACTCAAATGAAAGTTTTCAGATATCATCAATTCTCTTTCTGTGACATCATGCCACCAATTCTATCAATTTTCACTGATCTGTTCAGGGGACGATAAATGTGCAACCACTTTATCAATCTTAAGAAATGTATAGTATCTCTATATGTACATGGAAATGACATATCACAAGGAAATTGCAATCACTGGAATCAAGCCTATTACTAATAATTTCTGCTAGGCAAGAAAGGCTTTTGGAAAAGATATTGTATTCTCAGTGTTGTGAGGCTTGCCCTCTTTCCATGAACCAACTAAAAATGAGCACAGATAATGAGAACATTTGATAACAGAAGTTGGGGATAACAGATGCTTGGTTTCACAATTCTCTAAGATCAGCCTAAGGAATTTTTCTGGGAACATGTTTCATGAAACTCATCTATTTGGATGCAGTTAGTTCAAGCAAATACAAATGCAACCTTTTCCTTCTGAGGCCCAGGCGACAATGATTCAAATTTGCCATATTCCAAATATAACTCACAGATAATTATGTTCCCTATTTGTAAGGAACCAAGTACATAAATCCTTAAATGGAGCAGTTTAACCAACTTTAAAAGAATGAGCAGCTGGGTGGAATTGTAATGATATAATATAAAAGCATAAAAATTGAAGCAGTAGTCACATAGTAAATTTTCTCAATTTCATATTTATGTTCTCTCCTCTATTTATTATATCATATATCAAAATGAAATGATTCTGCTTCCTTAAAACTCCTGTGGTATTTGCCAGAGGAGTCAGCACCATGGACAGAGATGCAGTGCATCTGGCATTGAAATTTAAATTCCGAATTGTATAATTCTGTATTCAAAATGGTCTTGTCTCCACACATCCCTCCACCCTGCCAACAGTTATCAAAACTGTTTTATGGTGATATTTAAATGTGAACCCCACATTTCATGGACTTATGATACTTCATTGTTAGATTGTGAACTTATAACATCAGAAGTAACTATTCTCAGAGTCGATCAAATAGTCTATCCTATTTTGGGAGAAAGGAATATAACAAAGTAAAAAAGGGGAGAAAAAAATTCACATGCACACACATACACACACTCACAAAAGTTGTAGGAAATTCCTGGTTAGGTAACTCTTTCAATCAATGAAGATTGCAAACTTCCCTGCATCTTTACAGTCAGTTACCAAGGACAGCAAACTGTCAGGTCAGCATATGCTAAGGTGTAGTAATGTTCAGAGAAGATTAAAATTTATGGAGTGAAGCCTGCCAATTTGCATCTTTAATATCCACCTGATTCACCCAGCTCTCACCTGTGGCTCCAAAACACTGTAGTACATGCAGCAGCCATACTCTACTAACCCATTTTGGCAGATGGACTGAAGAAGGTTGAGGGAAACTGAGGACTCACAAATTCATTAGTGAGTTGGGGTATGTCTACCCCCATGCATGTGGAGATTTATCCCAATGGAATGGTTGTATGAGAACAATTTATTCAAACAATCACAAAAGCAACCAATGCAGCATTGTGGAGCACTTAGAGCTCACTTGGACATCAAAGACACTATGGTCCTCCATTGCATGTTGGGCTATATACATGCAAATTTTTTTTGTATGATGATTCATTAATCATCAGTACATGAAACATGGGCATGCTTATGGACAAACAACACTTCTTGCAATTCTGCAGATATCACTTCCAAACAGCAGCCTTGAAGGAAACAAAACTGGCAAATGAAGGGTAATTTGCAGAAGTTGGAGCTGATACACATTTTTCTGGAGTGGCCACAGTGATGAGGATGCCAGGAAACTGGCATAGGTTTTGCAATCACAACTAATCTATTCAACAAACTTGCTTATTTCCCAAAAATAGTGGATGATAGACTCATGACAATGTAATTGTCACTTGCAAAAAAGCACCATGCTACAATCATCAGTGTGCATGCACCTATCATGATGAATGCTGATGATGTTAAAGAAAAATTTTATGAATGCTTGGAGACTCTCAATATCAATGTGTTGACAGAGGGCAAGCTAATAAACCTGGGTGCCTTTAACAGCAGAACAGGCACAGACTATCAGACATGGCAGGGAGCCATTGGGAGAAATAAAGTTGGAAATAGGAACATTTGCAGAGGAGAGGATAGAATTCAGAAAAACTAACCAACACAGTAAAAATAAAGGAAAAAAAAGAGCAAGTAACATGATATTAGGTGTTCTATACTCATAGTACCCAAACTCCACAAAGAAGCATTCTTCTCATATTTCTTCTTTGAGGTTAGTCTTGATCATTATAATTTCAAATATTCAGTTTGAAATGATTTGTATTGCTTTTTCCATTTGCATTGCTATAGTAATTGGATATATTGTTTTCCTAGTTTATATTATTTTACCTTGCATGAATTCATATAATTGTTCCCATACTCTTCTGTACTTGTTATAGTCATTATTTCTTAGAGCATTCCCATTCTATTAATAATCCACAATTTGCCTAGCCATTCCCCTATTGAGAAGAAACTACTTTATTTCTAGATCTTTGCAACTATAAAAAATGTTTCTGTGAATGTTTTTGTGTCAATCAGTAAATAAGCATTCATTAAATGTTTACTACATATCAGTCATGGTGATAAGTTTATTTGGGACCTTCTTTTTTGTCATTGATTTTCTTGAGCTTTATACCAAGAAACTGTGTGCTAGTATTCAAAGGATATACATAATTTAGTCACTCTATTTATAAAATTTCAGACTTCTTCAGAATGGCTACATATATTTACATTTTAGAAACAAAGGAGTAGAACAGACAATTCAAACCCTCAGGTGACCCTTAGAACCCCGAGAAGGGGAGAAGTTATCAGCCAGGACAAGGAAAAACTGGGATAGACATTCTCAGGGTCTTTATAAAGTCTGCTTATATAAAATATTTTGTAAACTCCAAAGCCCTAAATAATTGTGGACTATTACTATTATTATTGTTAACATTTTAAAATGGATTCTATCTATTTCTATTCAATTATTTTAAATTTTAAATCATTTCAAACATTCCAAAATTTTTGAATTTTGGGATGACTACTCTAGATTTATAGATTAAATTGGTCTATGCTATCATTTTTTAAATGCAAATAACTCTTGGGTTGTAATTCCACAGATTGAACAAAGAAAATCAACTGTATTTCTCTTTAATGCATTTTTATTCTGGAAGAAGTAAGGAATATTCCCCTCAGACATTGTTATTCAGTGTTGAATATGTAATGTTTGAGGTAGGATTTGAGGAAGCATCAAGGAAAAAATAAAGACATTGTTTTATTTTCCCTTGTTGTTCCGGGATTTCTTGGGTGCCCTTTAAGCAATATCTAAGTGTCTCTAGGGATATCAAGAAGAAGATTTGAGCAACTTTGGTTCTGTGTCGGTTAACTTCAGAGGCAGAAGATGTGCAGAAAATCTAAAGGGATGAATCAATTGACCTCTTCCTTAAAAGGAAATAGCTGTGAATAAAAAGGAAAGTTTTCCTTTGATTGTTGCTATATTGTGGTTTGGGAATAAAGAGGAATGCAGGACTTATTGGAAAACATTGCTGCAGTCTTGATTTACTATTGTTTTGTTCAACTAAATTGTAAAACTTAAACTGGGAACAACTGTGTGCTACAAACATCTTAAAAAGGAGAGTATTAGAGCTTCCAAGGAGTTCTCTAGGGTGTAATTGTGTGATCTTTGTATAGGTTTGATCTAGTAGTCCTGAGGGGGCTCCTTGTAACTCTTACTTAATTGAATAACTAAAGATTTTAAAGCAAAATAGCATTAGAAACACTTCAGCCTCTCTCTCTCTCTCTCTCTCTCTCTCTCTCTCTCTCTCTCTCTCTCTCTCTCTCTCTCCTCCTCCTCCTCCTCCTCCTCCTCCTCCTCCCTCTCCCTCACTTCCTCTTTCTTTCTTTCTCTCTTCTCTGCAGTCTCTCTCTCCATCCCGCCTCCACTCATTTTATTCTTTTCTTTCTCATCCCTGTTAGTCTCACATTCATTCTCTCTGTCTCACTTGCTCTCTTATTTTCTCTCCATTTTCTTCTGTATGTGTCTGTGTCTCTATGTGTGTCTGTATCTGTCTTTGTTTCTCTTTCTTTTTTTCTCTCTCAAGAAACATTGAGAACTTAGAAGTTCCAAGTTAAATTTTATCATTGATTTAATCTCTAATAACATCCAGATTATTTCCTTCCTTGAAATATATACCTCAGTCTCTCGGAAAAGTTAACTTTCTCTTCTCTTTTTTTTTTCTTTTTTCTTTTTTTTATAATCAACAATGATTAATCTTTTTTCCATTCTCACCCCTCCTATTTTTAATATCCTTGCCTTTACGGGTTGTTTCTTAGAATCAAATTAGTCTCTAAAATAATGACCTATGCCAAAACTGGAAGTTTTGTGCAAAAATCACCTATTTTGCTTTCATTAGTTATGCATATATAAATATATGTATGTATATAATGTATTTATTTTTAACATCCTTTTCTTTTTAACTTTGAGTTCCAAATTATCTGCCTCCCTCTAATTCCCTCCAACTCCTACTGAGAAAGCAAGCAATATGAAATCATACAAATCATATTTCCATATTATTCATATTGCAAAAACAATAAGAAGGAAGCAAGAAAACTACATTTCAATTTGCATAGAATTCATCAATTTTCTCTCTGGAGGATTCCATTTTTTCCTCCTGAGTCCTTTGGAATATTCTTGGTTCATCAAATTGATCAGAGTTGCCCAGTCTTTCACAATTGTTCATTATTACAACATTATTGTTACTGTGCATAATGATCTTCCAGTTCTTCTCATTTCACTTTGTATCAGTTTCTACAAGCTTTCTCGTGTTTGTTTGTTTTTTCAGAGATCATCTCATTCATCACTTCCTATAGTACAATAGTATTTCTTCATAATCATATGCCAGAATTTGTTCAGCCATTTTCCAGATGATGAGTATTTCTTCAATTTCTAATTCTTTGCTACCATAAAAAAAAGAGTTGCTATAAATATTTTGTACATATAGATTCTTATCCTTTTTTTCATCTCTTTGGGTTATTGATCTAATACTAGTCCCTTTTTAGAAGGGCCCCTGCTCTCCTGCAACCACAAATGCTAGCTAGCTCTTCTCTCTGTCATGGAACTAGGAATAGGAAACTGTTCCTTGTTTCTGATCATAAACACTCCTCTCCACTTTGTCCATATCAATCAGCACAAGCTGCACACACTGACAGTAAAGGGTGCCCTATAATCTCCTTTTGACTTGTCCAACCCCTTTACCACCTCTGGGCTGAGAGCTCCTGAAACTATTATAGCTGTAACTCCTGCCTTTATCACAGCTGCCACCAAGGCCCACCTGCCTATACTACTGCCCATAGTCACTCTTAAGTATCACATTCTCCAGAGTCACATGCCTCCTCTATAGATCTCCTAAATTTCCTTAGTCTGGAAAAAATGGCTTACTCTGATCTGCCACTCCAAAATTTGATCTGAGAAGTTATTTTTAAATTGTTTGGAGGGGAATGTTGGGAAAACTCAACTAGATTGCTGCCTCTAATTCACCAGCTTGTTTTCATCCCTGTATTTATTTATTTTTAAGATCTGAAGAGTTCAAATCAAGTATAAAGAAGAATAAAGACTATTAGATGTTTTTTAGTGACAATTTCATCTGACAGGCAAATTCTTGCTAATTCAGTCCTTTTTGCAAATGGAGATCTGTAAAAAGTAACAGTTCATGCTTATTCAGTGTCTTAGCTTTTGAAATGTGCATTCCTGGGGCAATCTTGTGAGACTGAAAAAGTGAGAAGTAACCTAGAGGAAGGAAACCTGTAACAAAATTAATAATGACAGGATAGAGAAATAGAAGAATTGGACACAAGGTGTTGCTTACTGAGTTGCGGACCATCATCTAGTTCTCCACAATTACAATCCTGTAATGGGCTGAGGTTTGAGTTGATGCACTGAGGTCCCAAGTAGGCTAAATAGTAATTGGGCTAAAATCTATTAATATACATGCTTGGATAAAGAATGGCCCCCGCC